>NC_028458.1:2888515-3056431 GCF_000263155.2 Setaria italica
GTCTCTACACAAAATCGATCCCTCTTTGTCTCTCATCCACTCCCAGGCACATCTTGGAGGCTTTCTCCGGGTGTCGATTGCTTGCCCTGAGTTCCCGCCCCGCTCTCTTCCTTCTTGAGTTGCCTTAAGGCGTGGACGCTGCCTTGAACTCACTATCATCTCTAAGAAAACCCTGATGATGCACACAAATTTCATGCTGGAGAAGGTCCGCGACGTCCCACCGAGGGAGGTGAGGTCGAGAGCATGGCGACCCATATCATGAAGCAAAGTAACAGGTGTAACAGCAAGGGCAAGCCGTTCAGCCTCCACTTATATAATGAGTTTTGTAAATATTCTACGTTTAATATCCCTAATTAGTATCTAAATATTCGATGTGACACGTGCTAAAAATAAGCAAAGGGAACCAAACGCCACCATAATATCATAGTGCATCCTATTTGGAGGAGTTGGAGGAGGAGGCGGAGTGGGAGAGGATGAAGCTGCTGGAGATTGAGCAGGGCGAGGGGCTCAGAGCTCGGAAACGGGAAGCCGAGGAGCGCATCCGCGACTACGATCCCAAGCAGGGGGGCGTCTACTACACCCGATTCTACTATGCCTATGACCTCGCCTCTTTCGACCACGACGAGGAGTGTGAGTAGTCCGTCTCATCAGTCCCCTCTTGCCATGCTCTGCGTGCCCTAGTTGCATAATGTCTACTGTCTGCAGCATCTACATCATTATAATTTATAACTATTGTTTGTTTGCTTGCTCGATCCTTATTAGATTCACTTAATCTGTACCATGTCATGGTAACTTCGGTTCTAGTTCTTGACAGCCAAAGAAAAGTGCTTGCTAAAATTTCAATAACAATCTAAATTATGGCACATCCTCTATGCAATCGTGCCAATGTATTCCAAATTGTCAAGTAATAAAGTTTGTATAAAATACTTGATTGGTTATGCAGTGTGGCTATAATTTCTTTTTGGCAAAGTTTATTGCCAGACCTATACTCCTGATGATGAAAGGTGCATTAAATGTTCAATGGGTATTTGTGCTTTGAAGACCAAAAGAAACTCGCTGACTTTTCTTGGTTGGGAGCCTTACAAATGATTTTGAAATCCTAGTAAAATAAAGAAATTGCTGATCGTAGGCCCTGAAGAAACTATAAATTTCCAAATCAAGTAATCGGAAACATACTATTTGCTTACTACATGGTAAGTATCACTAATGTCAGTGGAATATTTCATACATGTGCAGTTACAGTATAGGAGTACATTTTTATAGTCACTGAATGGTTGGAGTTGGACACAGCCAATGAATAAGGAACGTGTCGATTTGGATAATTCACTTATCGCTGGTCTGATGCTGTAACCACCCAACCAATAGTTGTAACAGATCACCTGTTTGCTTTAAGTTCTCTGTTCCCATAATGGTGTCAGTTACTGATCTCATAGGTGTCTGATAAAAGGGTCACAAGTTCAATGAGTATTTGATCCAAAGACATATATACTACTTGATGTGGTTTGATGAGGGGAGTCAGTTTGTAATCAGCAATGTAGGAATTAGGATAGGAGCATAATATCTACTCAATTTGTCATAATCCTTTGTTTTTGTTTTTTTCATTGCAGCGCCCATTCCGCCGATGAGATTTACTAATGCGGTCTACAAAAGTAACGACGACTATGAGCTGTGTGAGGCAGTAAACATCTTATCTATGAAGGTAGGCTCCTTGGATATTGAATTCCCAATCCATGTCTATGGCACTGTCATTGTGAGGGACAGCCTTGACAAATAGTGTGTCTATCTCTTCCGGCGTGATAGAGAAGAGTCCCAAACCATCAACTCTAAGGTATGCAGTTGCTTTTAAAAAACCCATCTTGCTCACAGAGGGAAGTTACCGATTGACAATGTAAATTCTATAGTTCTAGTGGCTGACATGGTGATACACGTCTTCATTTGTCATTCTGAATTCGCATGGTGTTGGAAGTTGTGAGGTTTCCACATCACTGATCAACCATCAAAATGTCAGCTAACCGTGTCATAATCATATCACAATACACATTTAGAACGAAGTGTGTAACTGTTGTGTGTGTTTTTTCTTGTGCTTGTTTTGTGCACACCAAAAGGGCATACACTGTTGGAATTAGATGATGGAACTTTCCCCTTGAGCGTAGTATAAGATAGTTAAACATGAGTCCAGTTGTGAAATAATAAGGATATGTCACTGTTACTGTTTCGTTTGGAGACTGGAGAGGGTAATATCATATGGTTTAGATATGGCATCAGACATAATAACACTGCAGAACAATCTAGCTTCTAGTCAGTCTAATGATACTACCCTATGGGATGTACATGAGTATAGCATTTGAACATTCACAATTTTATCTTGGTAACAGCTTTCTTATGCTTTGTGGCTGGAATTTTATTCTACCTGTATTGCAGATATTCGTTTTTTATATTTGGATAACTTATCATGCAAGTTGTGTAGGATGAATCGCTGATCTTGACAGGTCCAAAACGAGGACTTGCACTAATAAGTAATGCATATGTTGAGACTAATCTGATTATCAAGGGTGATGAGAAGCAGGAGGACAGACAACTCAGTAAAGGAATCTTGACGATTCCAGGCATGGAACAGAGAGTGTTGATAAGATGTGAGCTCTAAAGTTGTTCTCTTGCTACCAGGCTCAGCACTGTGGATGTGATGTATGGAGTTGTGAAAGATGCAGTGGAGGCAACAATTTCAATTGAAGTTTTAGCTGGAGAATTTTTTTGGAGAAATCACAGCCTGCACCAGCAGCATCAAGGAAAGGCTTGTGCTTCATGGTAGATTGGCTTATATTACTAGTGGTGAGAAAATTGCCCCCATTTTCCCGCTTTTGCGATCCGTGGTAGCTGTCCATGTGAAGGAGAAGCTGCTACTAACTATCACTGCCCATACTGAGGATGGAGAATTTACAAAGTGCATCAACTGTACTCCAAGGGTCAATGGTTCATATCTAGATGAAGTTACCATTGGTTTTGCTGCATTGCGCGTGAAAGTTGTATGGTCGATAATTGACTTTTGAGTATCAAACTTTGGGTTGGCTGGTTGTTAACAGTTTATTATGAAAGTATAGGCAGGATAAATTAGTCTGCAACTACAGTGTATGTTATCGTTTTGGGCTGGTTGTTGGTCTTATGTAAGTGGGGGCACTCTTAGCCTTTTTATTTGATCTCGTGGTAAAATTATTATCGTGGATTATTGTGTGATATTGGATATTGGATGTTGCCCATTGTAGTTTGGCCGGAGTGCTTGTAGGCGAACATGGAGTTGATGCAAGACGCTAGGATGGATATTTGTGGTGTCTCTCCTATTGATGACTGGATAAAACAGTTGCAGATGCTCCTTTTCTGTAGAATATCAAGCTTTTGTTCCTTTTCTTGTCTTTGTAAAATATATGTGGCATTTGGGCATGCCGGACTAGTGACGCCGCAGTTTCTTGGGCATGCCGCAGCTTGCGACTTGTGGCAAGGTTTGGTCATGATTCCAAACACACCCGCAATCCTGTGAAGCTGGGCCTGTACCCCGCGCGACGCTTGGTTGAGAAAAAAAGTAAAAAGTCCTTTCAGCGTTCCCTCAACTACTGTAGTCATCCGATTTTGATCCTCCATCTACGAAACCAGATAAAACCAGATATCCTACACCCCAACTATTCAATACCGTGCAAATCACATTCCTCGCTGATTTTAATGGTTATTTTCACATGACGTGGCAGTTAGATCCTACGTGTTAGTGACATGTGGTAGTTGACCCGCATATAAGGTATCTCTCTTCTCTCTTCTCTCTTCTCTCTTCTCTCTGCTCTATCCGCCGTTCGTCTCCCCCATCTCTCTTTCTCTGAGCTCCGAACTCCCCCGATAGTGATAGGATTTAGCAGGGTCGCACCTTCTCATGGCGGCGGCAACTCTTGAGCTTCCCAAGCTCCTTGGTGAAAGCATGTAGCCCCCTAAGTTGGATTTTGGTAATTAATGACAACATTTGTGGACTAACAATTTTATGGAGAGATGAGTATAGGTTAGTCCCGGAGATGGAATGAGTTTCAAAGGATGCTATGGTGATAGCTCGGACGAATTCACTTTGGAAAGCTCAAGGCAAAGGTATATGATAGGGTTTTTCTATTTTACCGGTCGAGAGGTGCTTAGTGGATGATAATTGACTGGATTAATAGGCTGAATAGCCGTACTATCAAGAGGGGTCAATTTCTTTTGCTTGACGGTTCTATAGTGCCACTTTACTCAAACAATTGCATCGCATGCATATAGGTCCATTGTGTTTGAAAAGTGGAAAATCGTTGGTAAAAAATATGCTTTCAAAATGGCTAACACGGTGTGTATGGCGGACGATCTCCTTTGTGAAGGCGGATCGTTATTTGACTTAGCCATATCTTCGAAGTTGTTCTGTTGTGCTGAAAATGGAAGGGCAGACGGTCTGCCAATTAGTTTGGTTTTTAGACAGAACCAGTTCTTGTTATGGTGGGCGCAAGGTTATAGAGGCAGACAGTCCGCCCCCAGTTGGCGAAAGGTCCGCCACATGTTGAAGAATTCGGACGGTCTGCCTATAATGCAATAGTCACTTCTGGCATGCATTTATTGCTGCTATAGCCGTTGGGATGAACGGCGGACGGTCCGCGCTCGTAGAGGCGGACGGTCCGTGAATCCCTGTTTCTGCGCATTTTGAACATAACGGCTAGTGTGGGGGATGGCTCTATAAATACCTCGTGCCTGACCATGGGTGAGGTCTCTTGGATTTTTAAAAAGTATTCTTGAGATACTTGGGCCTTCTTCCTCCTTTCTCTCACTCATTTTGCTTAGAGGTTGCATTCTTGTGAGATTGAGAGCATCCTAGTGCATTGCATCAAGAGTTTGAGCTTTGTGGCACTAGGGAGTCTTCAAGCAAGTGTCATTGGCTTGTTACTCTTGGAGGTTGCCGCCTCCTAGACGGCTTGGAGGCTGTGGAGTTGTTGATCCCTTCAAGAAGATTGTGAAGGAGCCCCGACTATTCTTGTGAGAGGTTCTTGTGCTCACCTCGCCGGAGCAGTGAAGAGCAACTCTAGTGGAATCAAGGTTTGGAGATGTTCTTTGATTCAAGCCGGCTCAATATCAAGCAAAGTCTTGATAGAGAAGTGGTTGGAACATTGAATCCACCTCAACATGGATTAGGGGTGACTAGCAAGTCATCGACACCACAGGGAAAATTCGCCTCTTGTCATCGGTTACTTCTTTGCTCAATTTCATTATTGCAATTTACTTTGAGCAATTACATTCCTAGAGATTGAATTGTATCTTGTCACCCTAGGTGTTGCAAACCCTCACCTACCTGGCTACCTCTAGAAAGAGTAGAAATTGAATTTCTCTTGTGTTGCTAATTAAATTTATTTAGTGTTGTTTTGAAACCGCCTATTCACCTCCCCTTAGTGGGTATCCTGGATCCTACACTTGGGCTTGGGGAGGCAAGGCTAGAGCTCATCACGATAGTGGCGCCCAACTCTCCAAGCTCCTTCGGGTGGTGAGGCTGAGCTCCTCACGGACAGGGCGAGGTCTGAGCTCGGGGCGGCAACGACTCCTGAGCTCCTTGGGGCGGCAAGGCCGGAGCTTCTCACGGTTATGGCAAGGGCATGGGGATATAGCTCCATAAGCTCCATGGGGCAGTGGGGCGACCGAGCTCCTCGGGGTGATGGTGCCCACCACCCTAAGCTCCTTAGGGATGTAACGGGTCTTGAGTTTCGTGGGACGGCGGTGGCTTAGGCCCAAGCTTCGATCTGGGGGTGGAGGGCTCATAGCTCAGATGCTGCTGCCGCTTAGCGGCTCGGGGGCCGTTTAGGGGGTGAGAGAGGGAGGAGGAAGAGAGAGAAAGGGAGAAGAAGGCCACATGGCACGAGGGCCTACTGCACATGTTGCCCGACATGTGGGGCCCTTGCCACATCATGTAAAGCTACCATCAAAACTAGCGAGAGATGTGATTTGCATGGTATTTCATAGTTCGGGGCGTCAAATATCCGATTTCACGGTTAGAGGACTAAAGTCGAACTACGCCGAGAGATGAAAGGACTTTGTCTAATGAAGAAAAAGACCAGTAGGAGATGGATTGGGCCGGAAAAAGAGAAGTGAAAAATGAAAGGCTAGGTTTTTAGGTGGGTTTGGGCCGAGATCATGGGTCTTTTTAAAAACCTCTTACTTTTTTAGATAATGGTAAACCCTCAGAAAATCTATTCAAGCTTGTTCGAATTTTGTTCAAGCACCAAAAAAACAATGCACGAGACATAGATACGACAAAAAAATTCTATATAGATTGCACGTCCCTTGTTTGCTCGTTACTGCTCCACCGTCAAAAATTACTATTTATTTTTAGTTTTTCTAAATTCATAGTTTTTGTTATGCACCTAGATATATGCTTTGTCTGGATACGTAGCAAAAGCTATGTACCTAGAAAAGTCAAAATGAATGGTAATTTGAGATGGAGGGAGTAGTTATTTGTATCATGTACGTGCGCAAATTCATCTACGTAAGGCACACACTGGGCTACAGGCCCTCGGTACTGACCAGCACGATGAAAGCAGCATCTCGACCGTCGTCGACCTTGGCAGCAGCCCGGCGTGTCAACTCCTGCTCCACGAACTAGCTAGTGTGTCGTGATGACGGTCAAAATAGATTTGTGGTGACGGTCACCACGATAAACAGAGCTTAAGCCGATTGGTAGTACAAATTAATTCCTCGGCACTAGCTTAAGCCGATTGATAGCTTAAGCCACGGACTAGTAGCACGGCACACTAGTGCTGACAATGAACAGGTATTTGTAGTGGCGGTCGGCGCCAATGTTGACCGCTATACCAAGAGATAAGGTGTAAGCATGAACCATTTTTGGCTAGTGACGTCATCTTCTCCCCACAATCCTCTTGATCGATGGTCCTACTCCTAGCCTGCTGCTGCATGCCTCACGGCTTGACCTGCTCGACACGGGTGACGGCAGAGGTGGAATTTGAGTCGTGCCTTGGGCCGCTTCGTGCTAGACTTCTATGCACCGTAACCACGTCGTGCTGTGCCGGTGCGGCACGGCAACCTTTTCTCTCCAAAGCACGGCCTAAAGCATGGTGGTCCGCCTTCATGCCGGACCAGCCCAAACACGATCCTCGAAATACATCTATTTATCTTCTTTGCCTGCTTTTCTGCTAGCATATGTAGTCACCGTTGCATCGAGAGTTGACCGTGATTTTCGTGACTAACCTACCATAAGAACGGAGTTGAGGACAATTATGTGTAATCCTAGTGCTCCCATATGGTAGGAGTTGATTAAAATTAATGTAAAAACAAACTTTATTATATAGACATTGTAGGTGAATGTTAGGATTGTTAGTCGCCGTATGGATGGTAGCATATTCATTACTTCATGAATGACCGTTGTACGATTTCATGCATGAAAGATAGACAAGCGTGATGATGATGGGCTATTTCTGTGCCGTGCCGGCCCAAGCACAACCTAAGATACATGCCGTGTCGTGCCGTGCTGCCATGACATGACCCTTATATTCGTGTCATGCCGGTACGACCTAAAATTTATCATAACGTACTATGCTTGTCGTGCCAAAATGTACTGCTTCAGGCAGCTCAAAAAAGCACGACCCAAGTCCCAGCTCTACCTGTGTTAGTTGGTGAATCTCTGCTTTGCGTGGAAGTGGCACGCCCTGCAGTGTCGAACCAGTTTGGCTGTGTCCTCGAGATCTGTATGTCAGTAAGAACCTTGATGAAAGGCTTTGTCGACCAGCGTGTGGAAGGACGAGTGACTTGTTGGATCATATATTTATTTTGTGTCGCAGCAGCTACGAGCTCCCAACCCGCATCCCGTGCTGGCTCCAGCGATATCGTGGCGTCAGTGGCAAGGATGCAAAAAGGAGGTATGCAATTGTTTCCATTCCTAGTCAATAAACAAGATGGAGTGTGTAGGATCGGTATGCAATTGTTCATTATAGTAGTAGTAGTTTATTCTTTTTACCATGGATCAATGAAAGTAGCTAGAGTAGTCGGTCTGCAATTAGTTGGTTTCATTTGAGTTAACTGTTACCTACAAACACAACATGTTGGTAACGGTAAAAATGTTACTAAAATGATGTATCTGATCAAATATTGTAGAAAAAAAATGTTAGGATGGGGATGATTAGTGCATCGATATAATAAAATAAGGGATTGATTTGCACCAATTAAAACATGAGGGACACTTCCAAAATACTTAAGAGATAAAAAAAATACATATTTCCAATATTATTACACCAATTCTCCAATTACATAATTTTGTTTATTACTCCAATTCCCCAAGTTTCGAATATCGATGGATCCTTTCTTAGTTACCTATTTGTTACAATTTGCAAAAGCAAAACCTCTACATACAGACCCTAACATTGCAATTTAAATGAATGGATCAGAATTGGTGATAAAAAAAATTGAAACACTACCTTATTACTTCACACAAATTGATTGGCACCCAAAACATTCGTGAGGAAATTAGTCGCATACCATTGAAATTTGGAGCAAAACATGATTCCGGAAGGATGTTGTAGTGGAGAGAAATAGAAAAGGAAGCTAACGAGCAGCTTGAGGCCGTGGGCACCGATCTAGCGAGGAGGCGTGCTGTAGCGACCGGCGACGAGCGAATGATTCCTCCCCATCTTTCGCGACTTGCAATTTGGAACCTAGACGATGAAGTTTTTGCGTTTGAGCAACCACAATTTCGCCGGTGTCGTTTTACCAACTGGGACTAATTAATCAGGACTAAAGGTCTCCATCTTCAGTCCCGAGTCTTTCACCCGGGACTAAAAACCTCCTTTAGTCGTAGTTGGTAACACCAACTAGGACTAAAGGTGTCTCCACGAACTACAAAATTTAAACCAGGACTATCTTTAGTCCGGATTCCAAAAATAACTGAGATTTTTGTTAAGAATGGAAGGTCGTTTTTCTACTAGTGCAACTCTTACTCGTCATGCGCGCGACACACTTGGCTTGTTAGTAGACGATCATTGGCCCATCCGTGTGAGCTTTTTCTAATACAATACTTTGAACTGCCCCGTTTGTTTATTACGCTGTCCAGCATGCAAAGAAAGTATGCAAGCGCAGCAAGCGTGGACTGCTAGGTCGGATGGTGGTGCACGCATCGGATTTCAGCGAGTGCATAAGTGGTGGAAATTAAGTTCTAATCTTGAAATTCTAATTTTTTCCCTAGTGATTGTGCACTCGGCAAGCCTAACGTGGCTTCGCCCCTGCTCTACCAGAACCCCCTCAAGATGGCCCGATCCATGAAGAAGCTCTTTAAATGGATAAAGGAGCGGTTGGCGGCGCAAGTCGCAGCTGAGGGCGGCAATCCGTTTCTGAGGTTGAGGTGGACGGGCGAACGCACACTTTCCAGTTCACTGCGAACGGTGGCTTCTTCACCGTGCCGGTGAAGCCGCCTGCAGATTGGGATCCCACTATGGTCCGCGACATCTTGCTGGTATTTAGCTTCAGAAATTTATACCTTCTCGGCCTCATCCGCAATGGCATCTGGAGGTTCTACGATGACGCCTACTTGGTGGGAAGCGGCACCGGCAACCCCAACAGCAGCGCCTACTGGGGTTGGCTGGGTTTCCAGGGTGGGTATTTCAAGCCATGCGCGGCGTGGCGGTAGGTATGGAGCCGATGTTCTACGCCCTGCGCGCCCTTTGCAACCCAAACTCAAGCAGCATGGAGGTCAGGCTAGCCCTCTATCAATTTGTTATCCGATTTCCGCCGTGGCTACGCCGGTATCTAGCCATGCTCCGGTATTACGAGGCGGAGCCGCTCTCCAACAACATCTTCAGCTTTGACTCCTACTTCAGTGATTGGTCTACCATGTGTAAGCGCATCCGCAGAGGTGCCGCAGCGTTTGAACATAAACACATACAAGGACTTCTGACGGATATAAATGTTGGAGTTGTTCCAAATTCACTCCAGGATATAGGCCGGGCTTCTGACGGAGCGGAGGCCCGTCGCCAACGGTACGGTATATACACCATTGCTAGGGTTTCGAGGAGACTTGATTCTCTTGTAAGCTGCCATAGGCGTGTAACCTAAAACTCTTGAGACAGTGAGATTGTTGTTGGCTGGTGCCCGTGGTTTTTCCCCTTCACATCGGAGGAATTTTTCACGTTAAATCATGTGTCTCCTCTGTGACTTTTCTTTACTTCATATTCCTATACGTCGTTCATAACATTAAACACATACAAGGACTTGGCGCGGACTGTGTTCCTGGTTCTAAGCAGGCCACCCCAGCATCAGTTTTAGATGCATGTGTGCTAGGACTTCTTTGCTTAGCTTCTCCAAGACAATGATGACTACATCAGTTGGCTTTAGTACGTATCTATCCTATCTACTATTAATTTATCTATGTATGCTGCTTGCACGCAAAGCTGTAGACTTGGTGTATGCTCAGTCATCTTATATATGCATGCTATGTGTCCATACATGTATGCATACTTGGTTGGAGTACTAAGATTCAGCCAATTAAATCTTGTCCAATCTTGGGGGGCACTGTTGAATGTTATTTGGTACGACCTGCCTGAATGCATGTATCAAATCTGCCATATCTGCTACTCCTATATCATCAGCAAAACGACGAGTACATCAGATGTGTATTGCCATTATATTGTTTGTGTACATTTGATTCCACCCGTGAATTCACAGAAAACGCACATGCTCTTCATCAAGTGCTACATAGCACATAAATGAATAATCTCACTCATCAAGTGCTTGCTACATGTGGTGCGTCTTGCTTGTAAGAAATTCAGGTTTACAACATGCTTGCTATTGCATAAATGACTAATCTCACTCATAAATAAAAGCAGATACACTACCCCAACGCTGAAGTTCCACAGGCCCTTCGGCACAAATTCACCTCATCCTGAATCAGCACAAAGACCTGATCCGGCCGCAGCTGCTTGCCTTCAATGTTCAAACACCCGTCGGTTGCGCTGCAACCTTCCAAATGTTCCAAGTCACGTACACAAGTATAGCAGCTTCTGATCTCCTCTGTTTCTGGTTCAACGGCGCCAACGTTTTGAGCCACCACTCCTCCAACGAATCAGACAAACCATTAGGACTTGATAACTGCGTTCCTACCCAATTACTGACCAGGAACCAGACTTCTTTTGCATAGCTGCAGCTTAGACACAAATGCATCGCTGTTTCTTGTTCCTGATCGCACAGGGCACAAACCAGATTGCATGGCCACTCCCGGGCCAGCAGCTTGTCGGCAGTCAATAACTTGCTTTGGACGAGTAGCCAAGCGAAAAACTATGATCTTTCCTCTGCATGTGCTCGCCAAATTCTCTTCCCATCAAATGTGCAGTACGACCCTTGCAGCTGTGCGAGATAAGCTGACTTAGAAGTACAAGAGCCGTTAATAGTCCATCTCAATGTGATTTCATCCGCCCCGTCCATCAGTTGTAGTTGCATGTTCTGAACCAAGTCCCACAATGTCACAATTTCTGCCATTTCTTAAATCGTGGTCATACGCCACAAGCTCACAACCCCCTCGTCCAGTTGTGGTTGTTTAGATCCTCACGAACTCATTTCCTTTTCCACCATGCCGCCTTATAGATTTGGCGCGACATCCATTGGAGCTCCACCATTCAGCCAGCTACATTGCCAGAACTTGGCATGACTCCCGTCTCACGCATTCACAATGGTCCTTGCCCGGAACAGTTACTTGTCCACGGCATCACAAGTGGCGGTGTCCCAAGCCAAGGTCTGTCCAGATTGGTCCACTCATACTACAGCCACCTTACTCTCAGTGCTCGGCTGAAAGCGTGAAGATCCAGGACTCCCAGATCTCCAAGGTGTTCCCCTCCAATCTGCGAGCAAGGGAATCATGTTATAAGAAAGATCTTATTTAAAAGGGAGACTTCTTTTTTTCTAAAAAAAGCATCGGAATTATCACAGGCCACCTTGCATTCAGTTTACAAGGGTTGGAAGATAGGCAGGAAACAGTAGGTGGTCCTGTTTTCTTGCATCTAATGATTCATTCCTTGTTTAACTTGAAAAGTGCTTCCATATTGATCTTGAAGTGCTTCTATCCGGATGCACCTGCATTATAGTCATAATATCAGCTATACATATTCCTCAAAAGAAAATTTACATCAGCTATTTGTTAGTTATACACATCAACACCATCAAGGATCTGTGGAAACTGAGTGGAATTTTTATGGTATGCATGCCAACAGAAACAAAATTTCATGAAGGAAAAGTGTAGTACCACATTGTAGATGGTATTGGGAAAAATGTAGAATACATGCAAGCAAAACAGTTGCACCAGCACATTCCAAAATCCTTGCATGCAGTTTTACGTATCAATGATACAACGGAAAAAGGCTAAAATGATAAGCATGCATTTGCTTGATTCCTGGATATTACAACAAACTGAAAAAAACAGATTCACTAATGCAACAATACTTTTGATAATTCCAATCATGTTATAATAGTGGCTGTGAATATGATACCAACCTAATAGCACATCATAGTCAAGCTAGCAGCTGGCACGACAAATAATCCTCCCCTACTTCCTGGTCCACCCAATCAGACCCATGTCAACTAATTCTGACTGAACTCCAGAACTGACTTTCTAAAGAAAATGACTGCACCCCCGTCCCATTTGGGTAACCAGTAGGCTATGGATACCAGTAGCTTACCTAGATTTACCAAGTTCGTTTGATGTGTGAGGAGGCAATCTCTGTACCAGCTGCAAGAATCCAGTAATAAGCTAGTGTGCAGCCACATGTTAAACAGAAACAGATTTTGCATTGAGGAATTTCGAGTTCTTGACATGTTGATGGACCAAAGTCTTCATATGTTAGAATATGTTTGACATGTGTATGGAAACAAAGGTCCATGCCCTAAATGAAATTGGATAAATCATATAGATGGAAAAGTATTTAAAATCTTGAGTTACTAGAACAATAGCATTTCAGAACACAATTGTCACCAACATACGTTTATTTATTAGGATATTAAAAAATCAAAGTAGGGGCTCAAGCTTGCATTTTGCACAACGGCAAGTTGAGATCAGTAAGAAGTACCAAAGTTATTATACAGTCATTGGTCACAGCACTTAATTAAAAGTACACATTAGATGAACGAGCAAACATTGCACAGGCTCTTGATAGCACTTAGCAGTTTCCCACCACCGATTTAAATTCAGAGCCAGGTCTAGATCAAGGAAAACAAGCAAAGTTCAAACATTGCAGAATAAATATCTCAGATTAAATAATTAGTTATTGATGCTACAATATTCAGCTACATGTGTAAAGTTCTATTGAATTTTGTTATATGAAAAATACACTGTCATTCAATCAGGGTAAAATAAATGCCAGATCCATAAAGCAGTTTTGGTTTGAATCCAAAATGCTATGGAATTAAAATCCTCACTTTGGTACAAAACAGAGTAGAAAAGGATGTGCTAAATGTCCAGCATCATCCTGCATGCGCAAAAAGAAAAAGGGTCATAAAAAGGAACACACTGATACCTATAGTTGGGAACATCAAAGTATCATAGAATAAAACAACTGGAACACAACAGTATGCCATAGATTATGCAAAAAGAACTTCAAAATAGAGAAAGAGAGGGGGGGGGGGGGGGGGATGTGATCAGAACAAGTATTTATACAATAATTAGTGTTACAACTATGCTATCCACCAAGCAACAATAAAGACATAGTAGTCGCAAAGTTTCAATAAATTTATGTCTTGTCAAATACTCGAACTTAGCAATGGATTGTGTAAAGTGTGTCAGCAGGATTACAGGATCCCACTGAAATGTATGATATTTTCATTTGAAATTTCTCAAAGAAACCATTCGAACATTCAATAAGACAACTGCAAGTGGACCGAAATAATTACATCATTATCTAGGTCATAAAAATGACTATGTACATATGCCAAAAGGTTCAAAGCCTCCCACATATGAATAAAGGAGGAGAAATATCAGTTCACTTATAAATCTGAGAAATATCAAACATACTCTAGATTTTGTAACTTAGAAATCCTGTATAATTACCGATATCCATTGTCAAAAAACAAAACATGGTTAATGAACAATCAAGATGGGATACCAGAATACATTTTTTGTAGCATGACAACTTGACAAGCAAAACAAAATAGTAATGTGGTGCGTTTTTTTCCCCTGTACCTTTTGTCCACTAGTCAGTGCTATACCTCCACTAGCTTCAATTGCTAATTCCACTTCCAGTATGATCAATTGAAACAGATTTTTGTCAGCATGTAATCATTTTTCTCGAACCACACAGGAGAACTGTGCATCATTTTATTAAGGTAGAAATAAAAGTACATGAGTCTAGAAAGACCCAACCCGAGTACCAGGCAAACCCCACAAACACACCCACACACTTACAGAAAACCAAAACTCACGATCGCACTACGGAATAGCAAAACAGACGACCAGCAGCCTTCAGAGCTTAAGCTCCAAGAGGCAGCGACCTGGACAACCTGGACATGAGTTCCTGGAGCTTGGAGGCTCCCGCCATGCACCAGAGGCCACCCTCCGTGCTCACAGAACTGACAACCTTCAGAATGTTTGGTCTCGAATTGTCAAACACACAATCATTACGGTGTTTCCAAACTTCCCAAGCTATCAGGATAATCAAGGAATTGAAACCCTTTCGCACTTCCTTAGGAACAGAAGAAATTGCTCTTCTCCACCAGCTTGGGAAGTGACTCACTGATGGGTCTGGGTCTGGTGTCAAATTCAACAAGCCTAACTGCTGGAAAATCAGGGCCCAAACTTGGTGAGTGAAGACGCAGCCAACCAACAAATGATGTATTGTCTCCTCAGCTTGATCACAGAAGGGACAGGACTCCGGATGGGGAAGTCCCCTTTTCGCCAACCGATCAGCCGTCCAAACCCGGTTAAGAAACACCAGCCAGATGAAGAACTTGCAACGCGGGGGAGCCCAGCTTTTCCAAATTCTTCTCCACGGGCCAAACTTGATGGTGCCTACAAAGAAGGCTGCATAGGCCAACTTACTGCTATAAGAGCCTGTATGTGTCAATTTCCATTTGTACTGATCTGGCACCTCCTGTTGTAGAACAAGGCTATCCACCATATCCCAAATGTGAAGATATTCAAACAAAACATCAACTGTAAGCGCACCTTTTATGTCACCAACCCATCTTCTGTTTTGGATCGCTTGGGCCCCAGCATGTAATCATTACTCTGGGCCCTAACGTTAACCTCCTTCGGTTCTTTGCAATATGACCAAACTCAAAGTTCTTTCCTCAGGAGTCAGGACATTCACAGCTAATGGAAAGCACTGAGGTCAGTTAACTCTTTGTGGAGGTCAAGAAACTTGCAACTACATACTAGTATCAATGGCAGAAAAAAAAACCCTCAGAAGACGAGGCATCCACATCTCTTTAGCCTGCTTCAATATTCTCTAGTATAGTGCAAATTTCACCAAGCTGGGGATGCTGAAAACCACCAGCGACAAACTCATGCACCTCCCCATCAAGCTCAATTGAGCTGCACCCTGGTGTTTTCTTCATCTGCAGGCTGTTCATCTCCTTCCTCTCCCTGGCAAGACTGCTCCAGTCCTGCGCTTTTGCATACATGCTGGACAGCATCACCCTTGCCCAGGGGTCATTTGGATCCAACCTGCTGACTTCAGCAGCTGCAATCTCACCAAGTTCCACATTGCTGTGAACTTTGCATGCATTCAAGAATGCACCCCAGATTACTGCATTAGGCTTCATCGGCATGGTCCTGATCATGTTGTATGCTTCTTGCAATCTCCCGACCCGACCAAGAAGATCAATGATACACCCATGGTGTTCAATTTTGGGTACGATTGCGTATTTTTCCTCCATGGAGTAGAAGTGGCAAAGGCCTTCATCTACGAGCCCGCCATGCGCACATGCATTTAGTACCCCAACAAGAGTAACATCGTCAGGGCGTATACCATTATCTTGCATAGCATCAAACATCCGTAGAGCATCAGAAGCCCTACCATGCATTGCCAATCCACAAATCACCGTTGTCCATGAGTACAGGTCCCTCTTCCCAGGTGCCTTCTCAAACACCTGAAGGGCCTTTTCAATGCTTCCACATTTGGCGTACATGTCTATCAAGCTCCGATCCAATGATCCATCATCATTTAAGCGGTTCCTGTCAATGTACGCATGGACCCAAATCCCAGTCTCCAAACAACCTGCACCCGCACAAGCAGCAAGGACAGTGCTCATCGTAGGACCATTTGGCCGCACTGGACATGAAGACGGTGATACCATCTGACGAAACAATCCTAGTGCCTCCCTACATTGGCCAACGAGGCAATACCCGGCAATCATCGTGTTCCATGACACCACATCCCTCCTTGGCATTGCAAGAAACAGCTTGTACGCAGCGCCAACATTACTGTGCCTGACATACTGATGCACCATGGCGTTCCACGAAACAGTACTCCTCACTGGCATCTCATCGAACACCCTCCGGGAAACAGACAGCTCGCCGCACTCCCCATAGACCCTGATCAGTTCGGTGGAGACAAACACATCCGGAACAATGCCGCTTGTCACGATGAGAGCATGAACCATCTTCCCAGGTTTCCTAGCCGCTGCGGAGGACAAGCCCACCCCATGGCACGCCGTTAGCGCGACCGCCAGGGCCACGTTGTCCGGGAGGACGCCGTCCGCGAGCATGCCCCCGAACACGGCGAGCGCCTGCGTCGCCTGCCCGGACGCGGCGTGCGCCCGCGCCATAGCGGTGCGGGCGACGAGGCCCCGTTCGGGCATTTCGTCGAACAGGTCCCGCGCGTGGCGCGGCCTGCCGAGCGCGGCGTACGCGGAGAGCAGCGCCGTGGGGAGGTGCGCCCCGGCGTGGAGGAGCCCTTCCTTGAAGAGGAGGCAGTGGATCGCCAAGGCCGTGAGGTGGGTCCCCGGCCCCGCCGCCGGCGAGAGCGACTTGATGAGGCGGAGCAGCGCGGTGGAGGAGAGCGTGAGCGGGTGCATGGGCGATGCCGGCGGCTGCAGGTTCCAAGTTCAGAACTTCGGATAGATGGATTTCTCAGTCAGAGTCAAATTCAGGGTTCTGCAGTCTCCACACACACACGCTTACAGCTGGGCCACGGATGCTGCTACTATTACAGGTGGGCCTCGGGCTTGGCCGTGCTCGCTCGCGCAGTCGTGTCGACGCTCTCAATGGACAATGGCCACGGCGTAGACTGTCACTCACCGCCGCAGCACCGTTGTGAGAGTCCACACGATCTTCTGAAGCAAACGGGAAGCCCGGTGGACAATGGACTGGACGAGCGTGCGCGCGGCGCGGCGCAACGCAATGCCATCGACAGCGTACATGGACAACGACGGCCCATGGGTCGGCGGTGGTTGATTCGGTGACGACGCGCAAGGCAGCTGAAATGCAAAATTGCCGACAAACCGAGGAAATTGGAGTCTGGAGAAGTGCATTTGACTTTGGGGGCTGTTACTATTTGTAGAACTTGTACATACCAACAGAACTAGACTACACACTGCCTGATGCTAATTCTTGTAGTTCTCGGTGAGTTTCTGGTAGTCAACCATGAGGCACATGCCTTTGACAAATGCCAGCACAAGCCGCAAACATTCTTCTTACATTCAGGATGTGATGCTAATCCTCAGTCAAGATGTCAGCATAGTGTCGCAGCAATGGACAATGGAAGGTTTTCGGCCCTGAGATCGAGCAGGGCTAGCTCAATTCTGATGATGCAGACAATACCATTCTGCACAACCCGGATCAAGAACCCTTGCCGCCGGGAAGGTCGGGCAGCATCGTCTGGATCCTCCTGAGCTCGGCCAGCACCTCTCGGGCGTCGGGCCGGTCATCCTTGTCCGGCGCCACGCACCGGAACGCCAGCTCCGCCACGGCCTCGACGGTCGCCATCACGCCGGGGCCCTCGCCGAGCACCGGCGGGTCGACGACCTCCCTGAGCTCGCCGACCTGGATCTTGGCCACCACCCAGTCCGCCAGCGTCACGTCCCGCCGCTCCCTGCCCACGTCCACGGGCCTCAGCCCCGTGACGAGCTCCAGCACCACGACGCCGAAGCTGTACACGTCGCTCTTCTCGGTGAGCTGGAAGGAGCGGTGGTAGTCCGGGTCCAGGTACCCCGGCGTCCCCTGCGGCGCCGTGCAGCACACGAGCTCGCGGGCGGTCCCCGTGGAGCACGCGTCCGGCGGCGCCAGGAGCCGCGAGAGGCCGAAGTCGCCAAGGCGGGCGCGCATGTCGGCCTCCACGAAGATGTTGGACGAGGTGACGTCGCGGTGCACGACGGCGGGCTTCACGCCGAAGTGGAGGTACTCGAGCGCCGACGCGATCTGGGACGCCATGGCGAGGCGGGTCCGCCAGGGGAGCGGCGGGGGTGGCGGCGCACCCGCGGTGACGCCGCCGCCGCCGCCGACCCGGCGGTGGAGGTGGTGCGAGAGCGTGCCGTTGGGGACGAAGTCGTAGACCAGGAGGAGCGCGCGGGGGTCGGCGCAGAAGCCGTGGAGGCGGACGAGGTGCGGGTGGCGGAGCGCCGAGAGGATGAGCACCTCGTTGCAGAAGGACTTGGTGATGGTGGCGGCTGCGGAAGGGAACGACGCGGACGGCGACGGCGGGACGTGTAGGCGCTTGACGGCGGCGGGGCGGCTGGCGGGCGGGAGGTACGCGAGGAACACCGTCCCGAACCCGCCGTCGCCGAGCTTGCGGCCCGCGTCGAAGCCCGCGGTGGCGGCGCGGAGCTGCTCGTAGGTGAAGGACGGGCGGTGGTGCTGGAGCCCGTTACGGCGGAGGAACGCCGCGGCGCGGGACGCCGCCGAGGAGGAGGAGGAGGAGGACCCCGCCGCCGCCGGTTCCCGCCCCACCGCGCCGCGGGAGCGGAAGCGGCGGACGGCGATGGCCGCGCAGAGGTAGAGCAGGACCAGCGCGAGGACCGACGCCGCGGCGGCGAGCGCGGCGGTTAGCGCGCTGCTGGTGCTCTTGCCGTGGTGCGGCGGCGGAGGCGGCACGTGGTGGACGACGCCGGGGTGGCGGCAATCGGCCGGCAACGGTAGCGCGGCGGCGGCGAGGAGGAGGAGGAGATGCGGTCGCATTTGGAGGGCGCGAGCGATCCAGGCCCGCACGGGCGAGGCGAGATGCGCGAGCGAGCAGCCGGGGAGGAAAGAGAAGAGAAAGATGCCGAGACGCGGCCGCGCAAGGCTACCACTCCACCACTCTCGCTTTCACATTATCACATGGCCGGTGGGCCAGGCGAGTGCGACCGGGGCCCTCCGCTTTCAGTTCAGGCTATCCTTGTTTTGTTTGGAATGCCAAAAACTTCCACGAGTGTACTGCTCGCGCTCGGCATAAATTGTTCGAAATCGGATGGATTTTCTATAAAACTCTCGTGAATTGCTACTTTCCAAACAACAATTCATCATCGTTTGAATCGAGCGGATGGTGAATCTTTTGAGGTTGATCAATATGACTGAGTTGAAAGGAGGGCTCGTACCAAATATGAGTGGAACTCATATCAAACATCGATTTGCTTATTCTTCATGAATAGTTCCACGGTGGAGTACCATCCGTGTCACTACGATGCTACCATACTCTAAAATAAAATACTAAATTAAACTAACTTAACATGCCATTTTACGCAGTGTCCCAAACCACCGCTCGTCGCAACCACAACATCCCGTTCCAACAACCAAATCAAACCACCTTGACACGCCGCCCTATGCAATGTCTACCGCCATCAGCCACCACCGCGACATCCCTACCCCACACAACGTCAAACAGAACCACCTCACATGTCCTATGCAACATCGACCACTTGCGATACCACCCTCCACATCATCATCCTTCGTCCTACCGCGCTACCTCAATATGTTGCCCAATATAGCGTTGACCATCATCTATTGCTCACCGCACCACACAAACACCAAACTAATAAACCACCTCTGACACGCCATCCTATACAATGCTAGCCATGTAGCGGGTACCACGGCTCCACCGTGTAATACAAAACCAAACCACCTTAACACGACGGTATTCTCATCACCGTCACCAATGCTACATCACTATAGCGGTACCGGAATAACACGTCCACCGTGAACCATGCCGTAAATACGTGATTTTCGCTTAAACCCTCCTTTCTAATCTTCCTCTAAGTTTGTAGCCGTTGATGTTTCGTGAACCTACGTTGTCACTGTTCAAAAGGCTTGAGTTTCTCACGAAACACTTCAATTTTCATCGCAAAAAAAAAAACAATCTTAGAATGAAAATCGAGTTCAGGCCAATAGCCCGTATTTTCTCACTCCCGGCAAGGAATTTACTCCCCTTTTATGTCCGTGGTTGGGCGAGCGGGGCGGCAGATGTGGACGTTTAACAGAAAAGGCGAGATTGGTTAGTGGATAGGCGACGTATTTAGGGTCAACTCCTTTAGCTCTAAGGCCATGTTTAGTTACTCCCAACTCCCAACTTTAACACTATGCAAAAAGAAGATTCCCCATCACATCAAACTTGCGGTACATGCATGGAGTACTAAATGTAGATGAAATTAAAAACTAATTGCACAGTTTTGTTGTACTTTGCGAGACGAATCTTTTGAGCCTAATTAGTCAATATTTGGACAATAATTTACAAATACAAACGAAACGCTACAGTGTGCTACAGTACTGTAACAGTAATTTGGCACCTCCCAAATTCCCCAACTAAACACGGCCTAACTCGGCGACGCAGCCGGCATCCATCACCAATTCACCATAGTGGGCAGCGCAATACGGCATGCCGCCTCGCCAAGGGCGGCCAGGCGGGCGGGCGTGACGTGACGTGACGTGACCGCCTTTGCCGCCCGCCCCCCGCATGTTCGCCGACGGCGACCCGATCGAGCCATCATTTCGAACAGCGACTCGCTTGACGAGGTGCTAAAATGCAGCGCGACGGACGTGAGCTGATAGTTCTTGCAAATTGTAATAACTGTCGCCCGACGAGGATTAGTGGGTGATTAGCTGTCTGTGACGGTCAAGTCAAGTCATTATAATGGTGTAGTAGAGGTTCAGGTGCAGCAGGAGGAGGAGAGTACTTGTGCCAAGACCTGGTGGGAGGAGGTCAGGAGGAGAATAGGAGATCGAGTCGATGGCACGCACCGGACAGGTCGGCTACGTGGATGGTTAGTTTATGGCGTTCCGTGCCAAAGCTTTCTTTCATTCTTTGACTGGGACTGGTGCTCGGGTAGTCGGCCCGGCTGGCATGTTGCGTTGACCGGCTTCCATGTCCAGGTCCACCGCAAGCTGTAGCTTTCCCTTTCCTATTTTAATGAGAGAATATCCATCTTCTAGCAAAAAGGGAGAAAGCATTTCCATCTTTATTTTAGGAAGAGAAAAAAATCTTTTCTTTCTTTTTTTTCTTTGACGAAGAGAGCATTTCCGTTGGACTAGTACCAACGGCGATCTGGGACCGAGGAGGATCCGGTGCAAGTCTGGTCTGGCAAAGTTGCAGCAGCAGCCGCTGTTAAAACCTCGGCGTGCTCCATCCACAACGTTTCTGCAGCTTGCAACTGCTAATCCAGTCTCGAGTCGGCGCGGCGTGCTATTCTTTTGACGGGCAGCGCAGCGAAAGGAGATGGGAGGGGAAACAGAGCAGAGACTGGAAAGCAAAGGCGGCACACACTTTGCGACGACGCGCCTTCGGTTACCTGTCTCGGTCGCAAAGCAGCGAGCAAGGCCGTATCCTGCCTAGTGTAGTGATGAGGCCCATTCCATCTTTTTTTTTTAGCGGAAGGCCCGTTCCATCTGGAACATGGAACACACCGACGGATCCCACCATTACCCCGCACCACAAGATGCGTACGATCCTCTCTAAAAAAAGAGTACGAAATTCGTGTAGGTGACTTCAGGCTATACAAGTTCGTATTTCAGGAGTTCAGGACTCATTTGTCGTCAGAAACCTTGTACTGCAGGTTAGAGATCCTGGGCCAGTGCCTAGAATTTGACCAAGAAATTGGTGCTCAAGTAGGAACCGCCTGCATATCCATCGTCAGAAAGCTGCTTCGTTCCATTCCGCATCGAATGGATGCATCCGATCCGATCCGATCCGATCCGATGACGCAGCAATGCCAAAAGCATGATCCAACCAAAACACCTGTCCTCTCCCCGTGACGCGTATTTCAGCGGCTCATGGCTGCAGGCTTGCGGCATTCCTTCTTTATCCATGTCCATCGCTATCTATGCTATCGACACTCAACCTGTTGACACAAACTCAACAAAAAAAAAAACAATCTGCCTCGCCCCCAAAGTCAACGACAGATGGTTCAAAATATATTGATCCGAGAATATACATACTGGCAGGATCCAACTGGGGGAGGAACGAGCCGGCTAATGCTTGAGTCCGCAGAGATTAGAAATTCTCTCCAACAACTAAATTTAAAATCGAAGATATACGGGTCCAGGGTCAAACTCTCGTCTATAAAATTAATCAAACATCTCTCCTCCGGATTTCACAATCAATCTCCGTTGGTTTAAAGCTACTATAACGCTTTGTACATGTGCAACAATGAGACAGACCCCTGATGGAGGCATAAGCTCAGCAGTAGTTGCTCGTGGTACTGGTACCCACTGCAGCTGCAGAACTAGCATGAGTGGATCGACTGATGTAGATGCGCAATCCATCAAAACTCAAGGCGCCATCTTCACCAAAAAAAATATTATGATCTATGAACCATATGGCCATGGGAATGTCTTTGCCACTGAAATTTACAACAGAAAAGAAGAATGGTCAGTTGACAGTTGGTGAGTTGTAGCAACAACAGGATCAGTAGTTGCACAATCTGGTCAATGATTCTAACAAGCAATGGTACAATGAACCAAAGAGAAATCTGTTAGGAGATGGCTTTTATGTGAAGACTTTCGAACGACCAAATCAGATTTAACAGTTCAAAATCACATCTCTGGTTACAATATTATAACTAGATATCTGTATGAATTGGGTTGGTTTGATTGAACGAAGATTCTGCACATGGTCTGCCATAAAGGACATGGTGGATAGTTACTACTAACCATTTACGATGCATCAGAAACCCATGAGACATGAGCATATCATGACAATGCATCACAAACCCATGAGGCATGAGAATATCATGATGGGACCAACAATAGTCATGCTCAGTGCATTGTCACTAGACACTGTATTTTGTTTGTCACTGACAGAATAATACCATCTT
The DNA here is from genome assembly GCF_000263155.2 of Setaria italica. Lineage (NCBI taxonomy): Eukaryota > Viridiplantae > Streptophyta > Magnoliopsida > Poales > Poaceae > Setaria > Setaria italica. The sequence continues at coordinate 2,911,757 of NC_028458.1, forward strand.
GTTTAAACCAAGACAAACCATCTTCGCTTTTCAGTACATTAACTGGAAGAAGTGTCTGCTGGACTTAACGCCATTTAACATGAGTAATTTGTGGTCACATTAAATAACAGAGTGCAATTCGTGATATGAAAAATCTCAGGCATGCACTGGTTTATTTCTCGCTGTTTCGTTCTCAAGAAATAAGGTTAGTGTCAAGCATACCACCAGATAGATGGAAGGATTCCGCAACTGCTATAGTAAATTGAGGGTGATATATTAAGTAGGTTGAGACATATTAGATGTCGAAGTGAAATTAGGCCAAAATAATCCCATGCTTAGTACTTGCTTTGTATGTTGAATTGACTTATGGTAGAAAGAATCAACTATATTGAGCATATGGACCTTTCTTACAAATCCATTAAGGGCTTGTTCGGTTAGAGGGGGATTGAAGAGGATTGAAGGGGGTTGGGAGGGATTAAATCCCCTACAAGTTAAAATCCCCTTCAATCCCCTCCAATCCCCCTCAATCCCCTTGGTGAGGGGATTAACCGAACAAGGCCTAAAGAAGATGCTACAGCATTGTAAATTAGTTATGTGGATATTCACTCTCCGCAAAAAACTCTTTAAAGTGGTGATTGACATCATGAGAGCATAGGGCAAATAAGATAGCCCCAGTCACCCGGTTGAATCTTATGCTGTATAGTCCTCTAGTAATGTAATATGCGTGTGTGCAGCGACCGCAAAGGACCGTGTTGTAACAATTATATTCTTCTTAATACAAAGATGCACAGCTCTCCTGCATGTTCTCGAAAAAAAAAACATCATGACAGGGGTGGTTGCTTGCTAAAATTAGCAGTTGTTTTTTAAGGTCGGCACAACTTGAAAATATCTAATTGCTTCTGCTTATCAGTTAGCAATGCAAGAATAAGATGGGAACAGGGGGTGGTTGTTGGTTAAAAAACACAGAGAACAGGGGGCCATTGGACCATGGCTGCAGATTCCATCTAAAAAAACAATACAGGTTATCGTGCTTCAACAACTAGCCAGTCAGGCTCCATAAGACCAAAATGATAGCAACTATATTTATTCAATGCCAAAGCAAGTATTTGAGAAGAAACAGACAGTTAGACATGGTGAAAATAAGGAGCGGTGAGCTGACCTTTTGAGGACTCCTGGACGAGCACAATATGCATTGCTGCATTGTTCGGTGGCAGTTGCAGGCGGAGAGGAGTGAGCTTCCCATTGATAGGGCTGCGTGTGCATATGATGAGGTCATCCATACCCGTCTTCTCCTGCAACTTGTTGGCGAGCTCCTCCAAGTTGCTGCCATTAAATGTAAATGAGTGTCCCTCTGTGCCATCATCCACGTTGCCCAGATCATCAGCAATGTGGTAATGGATGGCACGTCCCTCTACCTTGTGCAAGGGAGCGGAGAAAGAATCGGAGGACTGGAAATATGAAAAAAAATTCAATGTCGACTCTTATTCTGAACCAACTAAAGCCGAGAAGTAGCATGCCATAGAAGAAAGGAATTCTGAACATTTAAAGACCAACTAAGATGCTATGCAGTTCAGGCCAATTGTACAGAACTACTGTAGGCTAACCAAAGTGACTATATGTTGGTTTGACAACATAAGGAAACTAACCAATCCAATTCATCAAGAAGCTAAGCAGTGCCATGGTCCATGGACTATATGATGCAGGTAGTTTTGCTATTGTGATTCAACAAACAGGTCGGATAAATTGTTCAAGATGGACAATGAATACCACAATGGACATTGCTTGCAATCTCTCGACAGCAGTCTGGAGGAATTTAAAGAATCTAGCCTATACGGTAGATATAGAACTAGTCCAATCCTACAAAATTGAAGGCAAAATTCTCAAATGAGAAACGAGTTTTTACAGCATTGTCACTTGGACAAAGAAAACAGATCGAGATCAGCAGCGTGAAATCCATAGATTCATAGCTACTCGCTGTGTCTTGTGAAAAAAGCATCCTCCCTCACCACGATTTTAAAGTTTCTGAAAATCACCAATGCATTTCACTTTTCAGTCTGCCAGTACGAAAAACAGAGCTACTACGCCTAAAAACTAGACCAAGCGAGCGGTAAGCACAGCGGAACGATGCCAGAGTCAATGCCTTTGTCAAGACGCCATCACAAACAATGCTAGGTACACGCCGTCAGGCACAAGGCAATTCAATCAACGCACGAAAGCAATTTGGCCACTGACCTCGAGCTTCGAGAGCCTTGGCGCCGGCCGCGCCTCCACCGCCTCGGGCTCCAGCGTGGGCGGTGGCGGCGGGGGCGCGGCGTACGACTTGGAGGGCCGGTGCCGCGGCGGCGGCGGGTCGCGGATCTCCGGCGCGGGCGGCGAGTCCGGCATCTTGACGGGCGCGGATTCCGCGCGCTCGGGCCCCGGCGTGAGTACCTGCACGACCTCGACGTCCCAGAGCACCCAGTCCTGCGTGGCGGTGCGGTGCGGCACGTCGTGGGTGACGGAGTTCCGCCACGGTGGGAGCCCCCCGTTGGCGCGGAGGAAGTGTCCGTACCGCGTCTTGAGGCGCGTCTGGAAGCCGTCCCGCACGGGCTCCCACTCCACCGACGAGTCCGGGCGCGCGGGGGCCGTCTGCAGCACCTTCCGCCCCGTCATGCCGAGCAGGAACGGCTCGTTGGAGGCGGTGAGGTAGCGGCCGTAGCGGCTCCGGAGGCGGACGACGCCGGGGGCCTGCGGCACGGCCTCGACGCTCCACCGCGCGTTCGGGGACGCGCCGTTCCGGTCCTGCGTGACGTGCACCTCGTCCTCGTCCGCGTACAGGAACTTGTCGTGGTGGCTCTTGAGCCGCACCACCTTCGCCCGCGCGAACAGCTCCATCGCCGGGGGGGGATCGATCTCTCGATGGGGGTTTACTGGGAGGGGAGGAGAAGAGGTTGGTGTGGCCGGTGGGATGGGGTGACTGACCGGTGACGAGGAGGACGGGTGGCTTGGCTAGTTGTTCTGGGGCGGCGTTAATGAAGACGCGGGCGTGTGGAGCCCGGGGAGGGACGGGGGGTTTTGACCCGTTCGGCAGGGCGGCGGCGGGGGCACGTCGGGTGCCGACCTGGCGGTTCGCGGAAATGGGGGCGCGCGGGGTTTCGTTTACCAATCCCGCGCGGTTGCCCATCCTGGCAAGGTTTTTTGTTTTTTTTTTCTTTCGGTTTCCTGTCAGTTTCTTCGGCGCGTCTCCTTTCAACTTTCACGCGGTATTTGTCGTTGTCGTTGGCTCGTCGTGGAGTACGGGGAGAGGCACGTGAGGTCCTGTAGATCCTCTGATGCGGCGGCGCCTGGCGAGTTTGGTTTGACCTGGAGGCCTGCGAGCGAGATGCCGAGATCTACTCCTGCGCAGTGGGGCCTGGCAGCCGACCGGTCGACTGGAACATGGCCCGGCAACCGGCATCCTGCTCGGGTGTGCATCGGATATTCAGGGTGCGGCAGCCGTGCACTCAACAGTTACGCGGTGGCACACGGGCAACGAGAGGAGTCAGTTCTTGGCTTGTGATTTGGGATAGGCTCGTACGCGAGATGGGCGGCGCATCAGCCGAGCTCCCCGCCGACGGCCAAGTGACTTAGCGAGGAAGCATTGGCCAGTCAGTTTGGCATAAGGTGTCGGCGTGTCGCACAACAACAAAAGCTACTCCGTACTTGATACGGAGTATTTGCATATTCAGCACTCGCTGATGTGACCGTTGCATACGCTGATGAATGATCACTGATCAGTGCTATTGCTAGCTCAGAGCTCGTCTTTAATTAAGAAAAGAAAAAAAAAAGGAACACGTTTTGGACATGGGCAGCAGTCGCTCCGAGCACGCCAACGTACGACTAGGATAGACCGCGTAGTACTGTCGAACATTGGGTCTCCGACTCCGACATGTCATTTTCTTCCAGTTTAAACCTGGCAGTTGCGCGCACGCAACGCTGTACGATGAAGTTTTGAAGATTCTCCCGGCTAACTACTAGTACTCTCCTGGTGTTACACAATCAATGACGAGTAACTCTGATATTGTGTTCACAGTCGATGTGCTAAATGCTTTGGCTAAACAATTTCTTTGGTCATTTCCGTAACAACATCAAGCAATCCAGTGCCACCACACACCCGAGCGTCGAAAGCGCTCCACGGCGAAAAATGGTGCACAGAAATTCAAAGAAGTCCGACTAGGCAGACGCGGTGTCAGAAAACTGTTGCTATCCAACAGCTACCCATTTTGTCGCAATGGATCACCTTTCTCGTAGGTCACGATTTTACAGAGCGATCTGATGTAGCAAACACCACGCCCACAAGGAACACGCAGCTGAGGCAGCACACTCGTGCGAGAAGAATGCCCATCAAGAACGACGTCACCTCTCCCTTAACACGCAATCAGAAACGGGTCACGTGATAAGCAATCAGAATCCACTCATCGTTTCCTGCAAAGCTTCCATCAGAAGTGCATCACAGCTTTTTTGTTAGTCACTGGATCTAGCATCCCAGAATAGGAAAGCTGACTCATACGGCTGTAAATAGATTCCTCGACAAATATCAGTCAATATCATCCAGGGTACAGATCGACCAAGACGATCACAACATTACAACCAAAATTTTGGCATACCCGGAAGGGGTTAAAAAGGTTTGTGGAGGCGTGCTCTTTGGAAACGTAGCCTTCGACACGCTGGTTCAAATCACCGTGCTGCACTCCAACAGCAATCCCACTAAACTACGCTTTGGTTTTGCTCACGCCATGTTGCAAGAATTTGGAACGATACTGCTCCACCAGTGACTTATCGACGCCTCCTTCCCCGGTAGGTTCTTTCCTTGTCCTTTTTGTAGCCTTTCCTCTCTTTTGCTCTGTCTGGCCGTCTTTTCTGTTTTTCCTTTTCTTGGGAGCAACTGATTGATCATGCTCGCTCGACACAGCTTGCTGCATCAAATGAAATAGGTAACCATTTAACATCACTTTACTGCAGTAAAACTGGAGAACTTAATAAGGTGTATATTCAGGAAAGATTTTTGTTTTTTTTAAAAAAAACTTACATTCCCAGCAGCAATTGGGGTTGCATCTTTTCGATCTCGATCTGCCAAAACGGTACCCTCATTTGACTTCCTTGATCTCTTTGCAGGTCTTCCCTTTCTTACACCTTCCACAGCACTTTGATCTCCAGCAACAGGATCCTTGGCAGGCCCTTCGCCAGAATCGGATGGTTTAGATGGTCTATCATGTGATCTCTGCTTGTTACCTTTTCTGAATGTCCTTCTGCTACCTGCATGACTGCCATCGCCTGCAGGTTGATCCCCTGAAGGACTCTGCTGATCTTCTGCAGCTTCTGCTGCTGACTTCCGATTGCGTTCCATTCGAATCTTCTGAAGCCTAACCTTTTCAACATCCTCAAGAGCAAACTCCACAATTGGACGCCGTTCTGCACCAAAGGTTTCTGCAGAGAACGAAAACACTAATAAATTATAACTGGAACTAAGTCAGTTCACTACCAATTACCATGTAGGGGATGGCTTTATGAAAAAAATAGAAGCAAACAGCCAATATGTTTGTAAAAAAGACCAAAGATAGTAACAGTATGATAAGACAGGCACGGTGATGATCTATCATTTCTCCAGTGCAAAATATTGGCAGCAACCCTGGTCCAAGTGTGCTGTATACCCAATACAAAACTTAAGGACGGTGGCAACATAAGGATTACTAAATAGACAAAATCAATTAATTGAAAGACAACAAAAGTTGCAACAGGGAGACAGAGCAATTAACACAACATGACTGCAGTAACTATTCAAGAGCGGAGAGTACCAGGGTTGTTGTTTAGAACTCTTAGAGCGACAAGAGCGTGCTCATGTTCTTGAAAATCAACAAAGGCTACACCACGCGAATGTTTCTGTACCCCTTTCTTTTCATTCTTCAGGATATTTACCTGCTCAAAAAATGTATTGGCATCAGCATCACAAAACGCACATAGCAAAAATGAGAGAAGAAACTAAACAAAAGGAACTCCATGAAACCTTCCGGATGACAGGATTTTGTCTGGTAGCACGAGAAATGACTGCTTCTCTGCAAAGCTTCTTTACATCATTAATGGTCATAGTCTTAGGCAAATTGTAGATGATAAGCCTTGTTTTGGACACGTGAAACTTTGGAGACTGAAGCATCTCCGCTTTCCTTCTAGCCAACCTAAAACAGACAAATAAAAAAGATACTGTCAGATCATCAATGTAATATATGACCAAATATTTGCCATTAGCTAGGGTAGCAAGTATATCAGGGAAAAGAATTATCATTGATTCATTGACAGAATATGTAAGCCAAATGATGTCAGCAGCTATGGTTGCAAATATAAAAGTTTTTTAATGTATGTAACAAAAAGAAGTGCAGTTCCCTTCCAAGCATGAATATAGCATCCAAAAATGTGAAAATCATTTACTAGAAGGAATAAACACATACTCCCTCTGTTCATTTATATATGACGTTGATCAGCTTAATTTTGAGCAAGCCGGCGTTATATATAAACGAACGGAGGTAGTATTTGCCAATGGCCTGGTAACCTGATTCTGACAAGTTGCAAAAAGAATATGGAAACAACAGGTATGGAACACATTATCAACAGAAAAAATAAACACATACTAGCTAGAATAAGAAATGATGAAGAATAAGGATAAGCTCTTACCAGTTACGTTTATTCATGTCAGCATCTGACACACCTTCAGCAGCTGGTGTTCCAGCAAGTATTTCACCCTCCTGCTTGAGGACCAAACTTTCAGTAACATAATAATGGACGAGACTCGCTACAATTCACATGCAAAATGAAATGCTGAAGAACTTGCCTTGGCCAAGTACAGATTCCGTCTATCCTCAACCTCAGTTTTTGCCTTGTCAAGTGCCTTTTTGTGAGCCGACTCCTTGTCCATTGCTTTCATAACATTAAGTGCCCTACTCTTCATAAATATACCTAAGCCAGGAGCAGCATTGGCGGCAGAAACTGCTGCATCAGCTGCCTCTGCAGTAGAAAACTTCAGGAAACCAGTACCTCTAGGTCTCCTGCATAGACAGCACAAAAACTGTTAGCATCAACAAGAATGCCAAGTGAATGTTCACTGGTTGATATATAACTTAAGATAAAGATGGATAAACATGATGGTCAAACATACTTTGTGAGTTTATGAAGAACCGGGAAGAAAGATTCAACCTTCCCAAAAACTGAGAAGCGCTTTGTTACCTCCTCGTTACTTATATCAAAAGGAAGGTTGCTGATGAATATAGTCCTATCCAGGTCTGTATCCTTTTTATCAGGTTTGGAAGCAGGATCAGTGATTTTTGCATCTGTTACACGTTTCGACTTAGCCGACTTGCCAGCTACAGGTGACTCAGGTTTCTTCTTTTCTGGAGTGTCATTTTCTGTTTCAGTGTCAGTATCAATATCTGAACCGTCAACACCAGATGGTTCAGACTTCTCTGATGACTTGATCAAATTTTCAAGAACTTTTCTAGAAATATCTACTTCAGTTTTGAAATCATCCTCAGATGGACGATTAGAAATCTCCTGATCAAGTTCAGAGCTATCATCTTCTCCAACAAGGTTCTCTTCAGAGGTGTCATCATCACTGCCATCGTCAGGTACATTCGCAAGCTCTGGAAATACAACACATACATGAGATGTGGCTCCCAAATAGTAAACTAAGAAAAATACAGAGCAAATATAATAATTGAGATGACATAAAGAGTGCAATATCGAATATTTGGTTACACAAATGTGAAAGGCACATGGTAAGCCATTCATAATCATTCATGTGACATAAATCTTGCATTAGCTATGAGAGAACTCTTTAATTTTGTGCACTTGATAAACAAATGACTTGAGGAATGAAAAAGAAGAGTGAAGATAAAGGAAACTTTGTATTTACCATTATCCTCGGCACCTGATTTTGCCGCAACAGTGTATACTTTTTTTGGAACAGCCCAATCAACAGCCACCGGTCTCTTAGCTACAACTTTTCCATTAATATTTTTTATAGCCTGATTCAGAAAAATTCATGATGATTAGAAATTTTAAATGCATTTTTGTACTCTTACTGAATAGGGCACTGACCATACATTTTCTGCATCCTGCTTCCGTGTGAATGATACAAAAGCAAAGCCTTTTGATAACCTATTAAATTAAAGAGTAAATATAATCAAGCTATCATATCTTGCAAGTTTTATTAATTCACTTAAGGAACAAAGGATTCAATGGAAAATTAACATACCCCTCATCAGACTTATGAGGAATAGACACATCCCAGACAAACCCTGCTGAACTGAACATATCCATTATCTCCTTTTCTGTAATCTGCAGCGATATACACACATTTTAGCTTATCTGCTATAGAGAAAAGAAAAAAAACAGATTGGAAGAACAGCCACTTAATCGAGCACCTTGAATGGCAGGTTCCTGACAATCACTCGCCATTTCCTGATCTTTGAACCCTAAAATATAAAGAAAGCAACTTTCAGGCACTTGCAAGCAAATGAGGAAAGGGTAGCGGTGGTTCTACAGATAACCAGAGGAAACAAAATCAATAAAAAAAAACTAGATTTTTCTGTTAATTCATGCCAAGTCTTACTAGCACGGATTTAGTCAGCAGCCATGAATACAATATCTGGGAGCATCTTATTTAAAGAGAAAGCATACTTTATCTTTTAATCTATTAACACTTGATGATTCATCATTATCAACTATTTACCGTCAACACCCATTATTAAACCTCCCAACATTATATTACCTAGTAACATAAAACCACAGATACTTCTTAATTCGCTAACCTGTAATATTCTACTAAGCAACAAAAAGAATACTACTTAAATGAATAAGACTTATGCAGGACTGTAGCAGACTAATTTATTTGAAAATTAGATTCTGAACATTTGTGATATATTACTGTATGAGGTGTTGACAGGATTTCTTGAGACAGACAAAATTTGGAATCTAAATCCATTGCTCATTAAAGCACTTCGAAATGTTCTTTAGTATGTCGTAACAAACATTCTAGTACTAGGAGTAAGTGTATGCAGATGGCATTCAAATACAAACAAATTCGGAAATGAGTACATTTAAACGATTGCAGGAAACAAAACATATTAATTGCATAATAGGAATACGACTAGCTATTAAGTCACCTCTCCTCCAAGTTGGCGAGCCCAAACAATTGCTCCCTTGACTTCCTTACGATGTAGGCGGACAACAGAATCCCAAGCCGATTTGACACTTGCAAAGAGTACAGCTGCTGCATCTGATGTGCATCCATCTCGAGCAAGTCCTGCAGGGAATTGCAGTCACATTTTATGGTTAGGCATCTTACTACACATGCTAGCTGCAGTAAGCAAGAATAAGTGAATAACAGTAGGTGCTTGGTCAAGTAGCAAGAAGGGAGGTAGGACTGAAACTGTCATGTACAGTGCAAGAGTTTTTAAATTTTCCCATTGAAACATTAAAGCAACAAGTAATGGGTCAAAAGAGCCTCCAGGAAATGTCAAATATAGTATATGCTGAAAACTAACTCAAAAGAAAAACAGTAACATCACCATTCACATATATGGATGTAATCAATGTACAAACATAAGAAATAGATCATTTGATGCTGCCAGGTTAGATCGGTATCATCACTCAAGCCAAACAAGAAACCAATAATTATGCAGCTCTCAATGACTGTTGCAGAATTAATTTAAAGTACTTCCACCGAGAAATTACAACACATAAATACAATTTACATGATTAAACTAAAATAAAAAATGTAAACATGAAAATAGCATACCATGGAGTTCCATTTCCTCTTTGGGAAGTGGATAGTTTACAGATACAACCGGACCAATCTCTCCAGCTTGACGGAAAACCTCACTGGCCATGGCAAAGTCTGGCAGACCACCAAAAATCACCGTTTTTGCAACCCTTTATAGCAACAAGATTAAAATTGCCAGTCAATCCAAAGGGAAGAAAAAACAGAACATCCTTAACAAAATTATAATTAAGCATTACATACTACCAAATCATCCATCTATGGCAACAAGGAAATACTAAGAATGAGTCGACGATAATATAGGCAAATTTTACATAAAATATGATGAATTAGATTTAGGCAATGACTTCTTAAAGTAAAATATTCCGGTACAAACCTTTGCTTTTCAGAACTTTTCACTTTATCGCTGTCACCAATGGAAGCTTCCTTTGATACCATAGCATCCTTTGCCAACAGCTGTGGTTTCTCTGGTCCAACATAGCATATTGTATTGGTATTGAGGAATATTAACAACGGAATAAATACACAACAAGAAAAATAGTTTCCATTAAAACCTGAATCTGCCTTAATGGAACTCTCCTTATGCTTTACAGTAGCAGAAGTATCATCTGCTTCATCTTTTGCATCAGAGTCCTTTGCTTGTACTGCTCACAAGAGAAGAACACAAGACCATCAGATTCACTCTGTATTGAACTTCAGTGGCAACAAATTGTAACGAATAGAGCCTTACTATTCTCTTTCTTTTGCAAGCGTTCCTTCAGTGGGGCACGATTTATTGCTAGCTTAACTCTGATTTTCCTACCAGCAACAGGAAATCCATTCTTTTGTTGAATAGCTCGCTCAGCATCTTGAACAGTTGCGCTGGTACCAATGGTAACACATTACGTTAACCAAAACAATGCTTAACAGTGTCAAGAAAAATGTTATTAGCATCAGCACAGTTAAGCGTGAACAATCATGACAAGTAGTCAAGTATTGGAACAGGCATCAAGGTATATGGTAAGTTTATATCATTTGGTCATTTTGGCCAAGTGAATGTTGAATTATGCTCTATGCCTCTATTGTCAACAACTTTGCTAACAATAAAACACTTTATAGATTCTAACAAAAGTGTTAGAGCATGGATTTCTGAATGAACTTACAATTGCACGAACCCAAAGCCTCGACTCGTCTCCGATCCTGCAGTAAAACCGTAGCAGGATAAGCATAACTAGCCAATCCCAATCAGCGTGATATCACTCCCGACTAAACAGCATCCGAATTTCTCCAGCTCACCTTTCTCCGCAACCATGAAGCAACGCCGCACCGGGCCGACCTCGCTAAACACCGCCTCGAGCTGCACAACAACGGAACGCTCAATTCCGAGCTACAACCGCAGATGAAGGTAGCAGTTGGGGCATTCGGCAGCGCGCGCTTACATCGGAGGACTTGAAGGTATAGGGCAGGTTGGAGACGAACACGGTGGACGGGCTGTGCCCACCTCCAGTGCCGCCTGTGGCCGCTTCGCCTTCCCCGGCGGGTTCTCCGCCGCCGCCGCCGCGCTGCTTCCGCTTGCCCATCGCCGGCGTCGTGGGGGAACCGTGGGAACTGGGGGCTTCACGGCGGCGATGATGAGACCGGAGGTTTTGTTGGGCTAGGGTTTATGGTTGGGAGAGAATAGGAGGCCTGTTATGGGCTTCACGTAGATGTTGTTGGGTTCGGCCAATTTTTGAAAGGTTGGGCTTTCGGATGACAAGGCGAATTGGCGAAAGGACGGCCCACTGAGGAGTGTTAAGAGTTGACGACGTCGACGTGGGGACGCGAGGAAGGAGGTTCGAAGATGCTTTTGCCTCGGCCGTGCGTGTGCGTTGAAGCTCACGCGATCCCCCGTGTCAACAAGTATGTACATGGTGGCGTTGCTTTCTTCTTCATGACTGGTTGCATGCAGCACCATATATTTGTTCATGCACTAGGATTGCCGAAAAGAACCATGAGTAACCAAAGAGATACGTACACGGTGCACATAAGACTCTCTTACTCCTCGTACATCAACCGCTCCGTATTATTTATTCAACCATATCTCACCTAATACTATTCTACAAATCCCTGCAACAATATGGGCGGTTCACCTAGTAGCATACGATAGCTATGTCCAAAGAAATAAATTAACTTTTTACACATAATTAATCAGTTACGAATATGCTATATTACACCTGTCTATTTTTTTTCCTTTCCTAAAGTCTATATCCTTTCATCTTCTCTCATTACAATTCTATATCTTTCTTTTTTTATCGAAGCAGTTCGCTCTGGGTTACCATCTACCACTGTCTCTAGCCACACTACAAGCCTGCCTTCTACTCAAAAAAAGATTGCTACAAGAAACCTCCCTTCAGGGCCGCATAGCGCAACTCCCCTCCCTAGAAGAACTCTAACGTCACATCATAACATTTGTTCACAATTCTTTTTGTGGATTTTATTTTTTCGGGGATGCCTCCATTAGATGTATTTCACCGAGCTTCTTGCGATCTGGAAAAAACAAGGAAGGATTTTGAGCAGTTCACATTGGTTGAACAAATCTTTTTTCTATTTTCAGTCATTATAAGAAGAGTGCTTAGATAATCCAAGTTGTCTTTCAGAAAATCTAAATCAAAATGGCATAGGGGCTGTTTGGTTCCGTTTACTTATTTTTAGCACGTGTCACATCGAATGTTTAGATACTAATTAGGAGTATTAAACGTAGACTATTTATAAAACCCATTACATAAGTGGAGGCTAAACGGCGAGATGAATCTATTAAGCCTAATTAATCCATCATTAGCAAATATTTACTGTAGCAACACATTGTCAAATTATGAACTAATTAGACTTAATAGATTCGTCTCGCCGTTTAGCCTCCGCTTATGTAGTGGATTTTATAAATAGTCTGCGTTTAAAACTTCTAATTAGTATCTAAACATCGATGTGATGAGTGCTTAAAAATAAACAGCATAAACCAAACCAGGCCATAGTTTGCACATGAATCACGTATGATGACCTATGAACTCGATAGTTCGACTCGTTCCCTGCCAAACGCGACGTGGCCCGTCCCCCACTCTCCCCGTCCCTGCCTGGCCTGGTGCCTGGTGCCTGGTGCCTGGTGCGTGGCACACTGGAACCTGCTCGCGCATCGCACGCCCCCGTCCTGACCCCGCGGCCTAGACGGCGACACGGGATGTGCGAACCGCACCTCATCTAACGGGCAGCGGCCGGTCAGGCTGCCGCCACCCGCCACAGCAGCGAGCAAGCGGCGGAGAAGACGACGACGCGGCCCGCCAAGCTCCCCACGGCGAAAAGGAACAGGAAGGCGGCGCCCTCCGCGCGTGGTGGGTGGGAGTGGGATGGAGAGGGGCGCCGCCGCCGCGGCGCTCGCCTGCGCCCTCCGCTCCCCTTCTCCCTCCCCGTCCCCGGCGCCCCAGTGGCCGCCGCTCCTCCGCTGCCCCCGCCGCGGCCCGCCCGGGCCTCCCCGCCCCATCCTGCCGCCCGCGTTCCGCTTCAGGTGATGAGCTGCCTCCTGTTCTTGTCGTCGTTGCAGCTCCGCCTTTCATCTCTGTTGCTGTCAGCGCCAGGTACTGAAAATGGTGCCCGCGCTTGCTAGCTGTTCGACGAAAGGACTGTTCCGTTGAGCGTCGGGGGCAGTCGATAGCACCTTCTTATTTGCAATCATATTTGAAAGGACTGTTCCGTTAGAGCATTTCTATATATACTGGAACATGATGAGAAGCTTGGGATATTCAAGACTGGGGATCCGAATGCCGGTCATATTTGAGGGGTTAAGTTCTATGTGGCTTGTTACTAGGGTTTATGAGCCATACTAACGCTTTTCAAAGGCAACGAATTTCTGTGCTTTGACTTTCTAGTAGGCGACAAACTATAATTTTGGATTTAATGTAAGGAGTTGAAGTTAGCTTGTACATGATTCTGTGATGGGAGGTTGGAATCTATGATGTAGTAAGCGTTACGTTATGTGTGTGAGATGTGTCGTATTGCTACGGAACCCGCTGGGTTAAATTCTATCACCTAGGATCTATCGGCCAAGCTAGGCTGCATGTCAAAATCAACCAAAGGGAGGTGCGGATTGCAACCGTGCGGGCAAAAGGGGTTTGGAAAAAAGGTACAGCAGCCATATCTGCTGCTGCAGGAAGTTATCGAACAGGCAACCCTGTGGATAATGGCTGGGGCAAAGGCATTAGAAAGCCTCTCTTGCATTAAAGGCTGTAATAGGGTAGTTCAGATCTTGAAAGGGTGCGAATGTAACAAATAACTAATCCCAGCCATGGAATCGGCATGTATTCAGACTGTTTCCTTCTATTAATACAATGACACGAGTTCTCCTGCGTGTTTGAGAGAGAGAGAAAAAAGATAGAACCACCATATTTTGTGTACAGACCACATAAGGTTTTACTGTTTCCCTAATTGTTTACGATGCAACCTGCGGAGCCCTAGAAGTTAGCTATCATTTATATTTACTAATTTGAACTTTATATAAGATCCTTGGTCCAAATTGGAGTATGGAATGACTAACGAATCTATCAATTGCTTAAGACTCAAAATTTGTAGGCATGTAAAGATACATGTATCCTCCTTTAGCACTATGATTTCTACTTTCTTATCAAAATGAAAGTAATTTTTTTGGTGTACATTAGCACAGGTTCTGAATTTGTTTATTAAAACTAACTGTTTTTAGTCTTAAATCTTTATTAGCTTTGAGATTTTGGCGACACACTTATGTTACTTCAGTCAAAACAGGCATCTAGACATGAAGAAGGGGCAGAGTAGGATTTCAATTAAGACCTTCAGTTCATCTGGACACTCAGGGGTCAGACAGAAAAATGATGATTTAGTTAATGACAAGCTCCTAATAGATTGTGGAGAAGATCAAGATTGTGTGCTTGGTAAGTTTATGTGGACAATCTATTGTACCATCCAAGTTCCAAAATGCTACTTTGATTTATAAACAGAATTGAAATCATGCACCTCTATAAGGTGGTTATCGGCTTATTTCAGGTAAAACTGTTCTGCTAGTAACTGCGCACTCATAATTAAAGATAATAAGATACACTTTATGCTTTGCTAATAAAAATGCTAAACATGCTTAGATTTTATATGAGGCCAGTATTGAAGTCATAGCAAACTTTATCTAAAGGACAATTTGGAGTTTTGTATACTTCAGAGAAGGTTGCATGCCATCTGTGTAACCATCTTTATGACTATGATATATCTCTCATTCTCATGCTATATTGATCAACCACTACATTTCTTCCTCTAATTGTCTCCTTCCAAAGCCCTAGAGGTATTATGTGAAGTGCCTCCTCGTATCACTCACCCTTTTTTGTGTGGTACATATCCTTGAGTAAACCAATAAAACCATTGCTTAGTCCATCATTACTTATGTTCTATGCTGACTGAAGCACGCCTGAGTTTGGAGTTGGGACTTTGGGTATGTATGGGCTTCTAGGATGTTTGTTACTGCATTGGAGACGCCTGGATATAGTGATGGAAGATGCATGAAGGAGCATCTCTGCTTCACATGCAGAAAAGAAACAAATGAGGCCTTCCAGGTGTTGGTTCCAACTTCCAACGACTTGAGTTTGGGCTTGAGCCGGAATTGATTTTGTATTTTGTCTTATACTGTTCGCAGTCCATAGAACATAAAGCTTACAGATTTACTCATTTCTACCATTTCAGTACATCAAAGTAGAATAAACTTAGCAAATTTAGCCCTAAAAGTAAGTAAAACATATTATTCTAAGATTTGTAGAAACATTCTCAGCCAGATCCCACTGAAACACTCGACAACAATTGGGGAACTTATTCATTAGTCATGGTCTGTGGATTGGCATGTGGTGCTTTTTTATCCTTTACTTGAATATTGGTGCCTGCCAGTTCTAGATTCGAACACCTGCAAGGTAAATATGCATATTTTAGGCCATATGTTGCAAAAGATCAACTTGACAGTTTTACACTCACTTGGTCTAAAGTAAATGTAGACATTTTTAGATTTTTGTTGCAATATTTTTTCTCCTTTCTGTGTGTGCAGATATCAGTATCTGCAACTTGGTCCATTTTGGGAAGGCAAGTCTAGAAATGGTACATCATAATAGCATATTTATACTATGGAATGGCATAGGACATGGCGCATATGGTACAAATTAAATATGATAAAAAAAAACTGAAGTAGAAGGCAACCACTTGGTCAAAGTTTCAGGTCTCTGTAGTGAAAGTCGCAGTGTTTGTTTAGTCCGTTTTGTTGCTCCTTGCAGTTGAAGTTATATTGTCTCTATTGCCCCTCGCTGTTGTTATATGGCTAGATCACATGTTCTTTTCTTTAGAACTAGACCACATGTTCTTTTGTTCTTGTAGTTATGAGATTTTGTTACACACTTCTGTTATTGGTCCCTTTCTGTTACGTATAAGCTTCTCTCATATTCCATACACATTTTAGGTGGCATAGTCGCCCTGGGAAAGTTTGACGCCCTTCACGTTGGCCATCGGGAATTGGCAATGCATGCTTCTAAAGCAGGGACTCCTTTTCTTCTTTCTTTCGTGGGAATGGCCGAAGTACTTGGCTGGACATATAGGTGGGCCTGCACGAAAACTTTCCTAGCTTCCCTTTAGAGACTTCTCTTTGGCAATCATTAACCCCAAATCAGGGAGAGCTTCACATGACTATTTCCTTCTGTACAGGCCTCCTATAGTTGCTCAGTGTGATCGCAAGCGAGTCCTTTCATCCTGGGCTCCTTACTGTAGGAATGTGGTACCTCTTGAATACCAAGTTGAGTTTTCAAAGGTCAGGTCCCTGTCTCCACGACAGTTTGTTGAAAGGTTATCAAAGGATCTTAGAATAAAAGGTGTCGTGGCAGGTACATGCATTTTATTTTCTCCTGCAGGTGCTGTATTGTGCTTCACCATCGTGCCCCTTCAATAATATATTTCTTCTTTTACAATGACAGGTGAAAATTATAGATTTGGTTATAAAGCATCCGGTGATGCAGCTGAGTTAGTGAAACTATGTGAGGAATTTGGTTTAAGTGCATTCATTGTACGCTCTGTCATGGACACAGCAAAAAGAGCTCATAATGGAGTTGCAGCTGCTATAAATTCAAGTGATAAGGGACAGGTTTCTTCCAGCCGTGTCCGACATGCGTTGGCTATGGGTGACATGGAATACGTCTCTGAATTACTCGGGAGGAAACACCGTCTTGTGCTAATGGTTAACCAAAAGTGCTTTCATGAAAGGAAAAAGATTGTATTCCCTAATTCCTGCATGTTGAATATGCCACCAGCTGAAGGTCTGTATGAAAACTGCGAACTTGTTAATGGAGGGTATCTTGGACCATGTAGAGTGATCATCAACTCTGACACCATCGTCATTGAGATGAAAGATGAGAACAGTTTGTCTCCCAATCCTATTCAAGAAGTCCGGCAATTAGGCATTGAGTTTGGATAAAGTTGTGTAAATTTGTGCTCTATTGGTGGGAGCCCATTTTTTTCAGTTGCCCTTTTTTGGTGATTGTTGCCGAAAGGAAAAGAGTTTAGTGAAAATACTGCAAGGGAAGTCAAAGACTCTGTTCAAGTATGCGGTATGCCTCACCATGATTGTGTTCAGGAGCATCTTGTAGTCTCACAAGAATGCTTTCTTACAGAAAAGACAAGATTAGTCCAAGGTTACCATACAAGGATGACTGTGGAGTCACAGTGGCATTTTTTTGACCTGTCGAGCTGCATCTATCGAATCAAATTCAGGAAAGGGGCTTACCTTCCAACTTCACGCCATGTAGTTTATACATTGTAGTTGTAGTTCACACATTGATAGGGAGCATGGTTGGTAATCTGTCAACATTGTAGCATCTGTTATCACTTGATGTTTAGCTGCTATAATCAGAACTTTTCTGATAAAAACATTTGAGATTCCTCCGGATTTCTTTTATACAAGATTGCAGCTGTCCCTTTGGCTGCTGCTAACATCAACAAACACTACTTGTTAGACATGCTTAACGTCTGGAGACTAAAGGGAGAAGTTTTTTTTTCCTGGTGGTGCACACCTGAAGATACTGGCAACTTCTGCAGCACCAATTTACCAAATAGGTTTATCCTAAAACCTTTCCCAATTGTGGAATGCTTTAAAAAAACAGTGAATGCGCCTCTGCATAATTGTCTGATTGTGCTTAGCCGCTTAGGAATCGAGTTCTTTTGATTGTGCCATGCCCAACTGACGAATCATCAACGAAATGAATGAACACGGACAAAATTGCATAAATTTGAGTAAAACGCTTGCAAAACCGTGAAGAATTTGCCTGGCCTTCCCCCCGTTGACCGCCAGATAGGAGTTCGAATCGATCATGATTCGACCATCTTTCGCCCCAAGAAAATATCTGCACGTTGGTGACAAAAATGCACACGCATTTTTCAAGTATTACATATAAGCCCTCGCCGCTCACGCACAATTTGCAAAAGTCGAGTTACACAAGGTACAAAATTTTACTATTATTACACCCTGGTCCTTCCCCTTCCCGTCTTCCCTTAAACCTATAATCCCTCCCGCCGCCGCTTTCTCCCTCCGCACGCGCGCCGCCAGCTCCGGCGTCCGGCGATCCTCCCGCCGCCTCCTCCCTCCGCACGCGCGCCACCAGTTAAGGCAGTTCGGAGAGCCGCTTCGCCGCCCCGACCACCGTCAGAAGGTTCGCGGGAACCCTACGGCAGGCTTTCGCCCCGCGGCCCGCTGATTGCTTTAGGGATGGCGACTTCCGCGCTGCTCCGGGCTCTGCGGCGGCCCTCGTCCGAAGCCGCGCTGCGATTGGTGAGTGGAGTTCAGTCTCTTTTAGCTCTTTGGTAATAGATTTCGAATAGCAAGGTACATGTGGGCGTTGGTGTCTAGAAGAGGTTTAGGAGGGGACAGCGAGACAAAAATGAGTAAAGGTCATGTTTTTCTGAAATAGCAGATGGTCATTTGCTCTGTTCTGTCGAGAAATAGTCTATCGTCTGAAATAGCTGATGAGCATTTTCTTTGTTGTTGAGGAGTAGCCACTAGTGTGGATCCATTGGGAAAACTTGTTCAGTCCTGCAGTTCCAACAAAAAAAAAGGAGCCATTTGTTTGCTAAGTTTGTGCTACACATGCTTTGTGTTTAATTGAATTTGAAGACTTGTGTGAAATTAATTTGTTCCATGGATTATTTTTATGGTTGCGCAAACAAGACAAATGACAATTCAAACTTGGTTTGCATCTTCATTTCATTATGGGTTGCTTATTTACAATGACACAAACAATACGATTTCATAGGTTAGGTAGACTTTCCTTTGTTTATTGTACTTAAAAAACGAAGTCATCTAGATGACTAGGCCTTTTTCTCTATCCAATATATGGTCCAACCAATGTGGGATGCCTATGGAGTTTGATTCGTTAACCCTATTTTCATACTGTATTCCTTTATATTACATCACTACCTGCATTTTACTAATTGCCATGCAATTGCTGTTACGTGGTGTAGGCAACAAGCGCAAATGTGCAAGCAATTACTGGATATAGACATTTGAATAACAGGAATTTAAGTGTTTTCAATGAGTTCTCGAAGCAACTAAAGGGGGAGGCCAAGAGGTATGTGTTACTTTCTAAGGTCTCCACTGCCATGGTGACCACAAAAAGATCAATGTAGCAGGCATATGATAGTTAAATATCTTTAGGTGTTTCTCCTTTGATTATATACTATTTGATCACCTTTATAGAGAATTGTGCATATCAGCACTTTTTCCCTTCGTTTATTATTATTATTTGTTGCAGTAATCCTGAGTTCCAAAAATCCATGAAGGAGTTCGGTGAGAAAATTGGTGTGGTAAAGGAAGACCTCAAAGTAAGGTATAAATTGGCGAAGTATTGCACTATTTTCATTTTGAATCTTCTACATAGTGTTTAAATTTCGTATATACTTGAATGAATGAAGCTCTGCACTTTTAAGTGTCTTACTTGAAGACATCACAATATGATTTATGCAGAACTAAGAAAACGACTGAGACAATATACAAAAGTGTTGATGATGTTTGGAGTGAAGCTGAGGAGACATCTAAAAAGGTAGTCAGCCACAGTGTTTGTGAAGGATGATTGTTTAATATTGACAAATGTGTCCTATTCATATCTTTATTTTTTTATGCTCATAAATTTATGGGGGCAATTCTTTTTTCACTCTTAGGTTACTGCAAATATAAAAGAGAAAGTGTTTGCTGCTAAAGAAGAGGTGAGTGATAATCAATAACACTTTGATACAGTATGGATCATGAATTTCTTTAAACACATATTCTTTGCCTTGGTTGAATTGTTAACAGGTAAAGGAAAATTTTGGACTTGGAAAAGAAGAGAGTACAAGTTGCAAGGATGGTTCTCCTGGAGCTTCAAAACAGGAGAAAACTGAGTCATCCTCGCATTCAGATGGCACGTCTGAAGATGCCACAAGCAGCTATACATTGTTTACTAAATTGAAGTCAACAATCTCATCTGCTTCACCAGTTGTATCTGGTGCATTTGCAAAGTTGAAGGATACAAGAGCCTCAACTTTAGCTAAGCAGGGATATGAAATCATCAAGGAAGAGTTAAGCTCTACCTCTAGCAGAAAGAAGAAACATCAAGCTAGACATGCTTCTGCTAAAGTAGAAAAGAGTACAAGAACCGATTTAGTTATTACGCCAACAAAGAAGTCGGTGCTGGGTGAAAAATGGGAAGCATTTAAGGATAAGGTATCTTTAGAGGATATTGTTAAACTCTGTTCCTATCTTTTTTCATATAAATCCCCTATCTGAAATCCATTTCTCTCTCTACAAGATCCGAGGTCATCCAGTCTATAAGAGAGTGGATGAATATACCAAGCCTGTTGTAACCAAGGGACAAGAGGTACCATCACAATGCTGTACAGTTGTATTTGATGTATCTGGTCAAAAGTTTCCTCTTGTAGGGATATACATGTTTTGCTTATGCAAATGCAGGTAGCTGAGGATGTCCGAGAAAGATGGGAGACAAGTGACAATCCAGTAGTTCAGAAAATTCAAGAGTACGATGTACTCCATCATTTCTTTGTTCTGTCTGGTTAATTAGATGGATTCGATCTGAACTATGCTTTTCTAGCGCACTTAGCACATTAGATATTGCGTCTTGAAAGCACCAAGTATGGCTACTGTAGATGCATTCATGGCTGCAAATCCATTGGTGTCGTTAGTAACACAAATGGGCATAAGACATAAATGCAGATCTCTTTCTTGCATATGCAAATCATTAAAATTGTTGTGTCTGACATGCTGTTGATTTTCCTTTGTTATTTTCTTGTAGTTTGAACGAATCTTTGCTTGAAGAAACCACAGCTGCGGTGACATTCAGGGAAATTCGGCAACGAGACCCGTAAGCCGTGTGTAACATAACTTTGAGAAACTCAGGAGGTAGCTGAATTCTGTTTCACCGTTTTGTGCACAGGTCCTTTTCTCTAACTGATTTTGTTGCTGATGTTCAAGAAACGATCAAGCCTGTTCTCACTGCATATTCAAAGGTAACCTTTATCTTACTAAGGACAAATCCTTCCATTCATTGTGATTTGCTGATTGTCCTAATGAGATGCTGGTTTGTGTATTACTCCCACCAAAGCTTTTGTATGGCGCACATGCAACTGAAGATTCAAACTTTTTCATATTTGACCAATACTTAGCCTAAAGATACAGATTATACCATGAAAATTTGGTACCACCAGATTCACATTTGAAAGCATTTTCATATGATGTTAATGTCATGGTCATGAACATTATAATATATGAGATATTAATGGTGATCTGAGCATTACATTTTGAAAAGGAGTATTTCTTTATGTATAGTTGGTGAAAGATTAAAAAATTCGGTGCAGTTATTATGAAATTAATGAGTTTCAGATAAGTTTATAATGCAAAGTTCAAAGGGATCTGTTTGATAAGTTCAAAGGATCAATTAAGATTCTGTTTAATTTACATGAAAAGTCACACGCACCCGACATACATACATTTTAAGAATCTTTGGTTATATGACAAATTGACAATTACATATGCTGCTTTCAGGGTGATGTGGAGACTTTAAAAAAATATTGCACCAAGGAAGTGATCGAGCGCTGCAAAGGAGAGAGACAAGCGTATGCATCACAGGGCATATTTTTCGATCACAAGGTAGGCCCTTGTTGACTCATGTCTTGAGCATTCCCCTTTCCCAAAGCTTTATTGAATCCAATATTGATTTTTCCCCTTCTTTTTAACTATGTTCTGTAGAATATTATTTGTTAACTCCTAATCTGAGAAGAGCCACATAAGAGCTTTCTGGCTTTGTTAAAAAAGAACAAAGAAAAAAAATCTTATAGTTCATTGTCTTTTCAGATCCTGCACATTTCAGAAGCTGATGTATTGGAAACAAAAATGTTTGGATCTTCACCCATGATTATCTTGCGCGTAAGTACATTAGCTGTATGTTGATTTTTTTCTTTTTGGTCGAGTTTGTCCTACTTACAACATATGCTTGTTTCCAATATATATTTCAGTTCCAGACGCAGCAGATATACTGTGTCCGAGATAGAGAAGGAGAGGTCACCGAAGGAGGACAGGTAGGCAATTTGTATGGGATAT
Organism: Setaria italica; assembly: GCF_000263155.2. Classification (NCBI taxonomy): domain Eukaryota; kingdom Viridiplantae; phylum Streptophyta; class Magnoliopsida; order Poales; family Poaceae; genus Setaria; species Setaria italica. The sequence goes on from NC_028458.1 coordinate 2,934,154, forward strand.
ATCTAACCATCCTTTTCTATATGTTTGTCATGTGTGGTAAGCTGATTATAAGGTAACTCCAATGTTATCTGGGTTGCTTAATTTGTCTCAATCATGAACTCTCTCATGCTTGATAGAATCTGGTGAATGACTTTATCCCCATTTACGAATCTTAGTGCAATTAAGTATAAAACCAAAGCAACATCGCAAACATTCCCCCTGAGTTTGGGTAATTAATTATTGCTTGCTCTGCAAACAATGGTTCGTTACTTGAACCTGAGTTACCTCATGGTGACTCTTACATAGCAGGTCATTAGATGTTCATATTCGTATATATGAATAGCTCAAGTTTTTATCCACTATATATTGAATTGATTACCATGATATATATGAGTGAAAAGCCCAAGATTTCCTGCACCTCATAAATAGTTTAGTTGGAGTTTTCAGAAGTGATAATGTGCTCGTAATTGGCTTATCTTAGTCGATAGGTGACATGGTGGTTGACATTTGTATTTTCTGGTGTAAATGTTGCAGGATACCATTCAAACCGTCTTTTATTCGTGGGCTATGCAACTTCTGGACAGCGACGAGGTGCCAGAAGAAGAATCATATTACCCAGTTTGGCGGCTGCGTGAGATGCAACAAGCTGGCGTCAAAGCCCTCATATAGAGCAGATCTTTTTTGTTCTTGCTCATCCATTTATCAGCTATCGCTCTACCTTCACCACTGCTCAATGAGCAATGTGCGAGAACGTTGCCCCCTCGGCGCAAAGCAATTTTCCACAGATTGTTTCTTTTGATGTGTCCTGATGATAGCAGTTTGTTCTTATTCTTTCCTCTAACGCGTGTGTTGCTCGTTTTAACGTCTGCTGAGAAACGGTTGTCGGCAGCGCAGTGGTGACATTTTGTTCCAGATCGGAAATGAAACACCCCCGAGTTGTAACAGACGCAACAGACCAGGGCAATACATTCGTTGACTCGCCCTTTCCGTGCGGATGAAGCTCCCATCCGATCTCAGGAGCTATTCTTGGGATCACCAGTAGCTTGATGTTGCTGAGTAGATATAGGCTCAAGCCACCAATGTTATCTACAATTAGTACTCCCTCCGTTCTAAATTGATCTTTTTACGTACATAGCTTCAACATTCGCAATGTTATCTACAAAATCACCTGAACATAATAATTTGGGATGAAGGGAGTAACAACATGCCATCGAGCGGGCACGGAGCACCCAGCATAAGTTCACCACCGACCACTATGAACCAATCATTAATGTCCAGTCAGAAAAGAGTTTTGTACTCTGAATGTTACAGAAACCTAAACCAATACGCTTTGCAGAAGAGGGGAAAATATACAACAATGACACTCAGGTCGGAAGTGAAACCGGTACACGAACACGAGTTATCCTGTACAGACCTGTGCTCCCCAAAGCACGAGCTTATTGCCACCTGATTAAACCCACAAGTGTTGCCAATGATCGAGCAGACCAGCTTGGACCGTGAGACTTGCAAATAACAGCTCATATAAACATCTTTTGGTCGAAGGCAGCTGAAACTGATGGTTTCTGTTCCACTGAAGCATGCCAAAAAAGAAGACTCAATTCTCAACAAAATCGAAACCTGTCATGGTGCCGTGCTTGGTTCTGGCTCATGAACTTGTCTTTATTTGTTCATATTTTTCACCTATGCTTCCGCCTTTCTGCTTCTGAAATTCAATGTACCGCAAAGTGCTAGAAAAGAAGGCCTCTGTAGATGGATCGGCTACAGTGCTTTCACTTTGCTTCTCAGTCCTAATCAGTTCAATCAAATCTTGAATCACAGTGTTCGTGATCTGGGGAATTCCTTTCTCAAAGAAGTACAAGTACCTGAAAATGGTGAGGGTATGAGGCTTAAGCCAGCAGATGTCAATCATGCACCAAAAAACATATCAAAGTTAGTTCTGGAGTTTACTTGTTCAAAATTTCAATAAATAGAGTAACGGATCCACTGCTTCCCCTTGTCGCACTAGCCATCTGTTGAGCAGCATTTGCGATTCTCAAGGCACGCTTTAAACAAAGGAGAACCCTGGAACAAAGTTTCAACTAGGAAGTCAGTAACCTCTTAATATATCAGATAGAGCCAACAGCAGTTCTAACACTCTAGATCAATTGTACTACCTTTCACCATCCATTATTCCATCTTGGTCATCAGTCCAGAAAAGATGTGAACACGCATAGACTGCTCGGCATTGATCAGGTTTCTTGAGAAGTTTTGCTGAGTACTGCACAAAACAGTAGCCATGTTATTTACACAAGACGTTTTGCAGTTTGTCCAAAAAAAAACCGATTTCATGCTACAGACTACTGGAGTTGAGAAGGCTACATTAAAGCAAGAGTCATTACCCCTGTTGTCTTATGAGTGAGGGTGTCTCTGTTTTCCACCCCGAATATATTCATCCGCTGAAGGGTTCCAATTATTAGGTGAATTGCAGTGATTTGAGCCTTTGAATCCTGCTTGTGGCATAGAAACATTATAAGGGAAAATGGAACATATAAATGCAATCAAATATCCTTACAAAAGGCACATCAAATGACATTTATGAAAGGAATTGCATCAAACTCAGGTAAGTAGTCATGCACAGATGGTGGGGAGGGGGTCATACCGCAATTTCTTCTTCATATAAGATGAATGCTTGAGTAAAGAACTCATAAGCAACTGGCTCCAAATCACAGTCATTGGCGGCCTAAATTAATAATCATAATCAGAAAATAGGGACAACTATGAAGATTGACAATAAATTGTTTCTCGTGGAACATAATATATTGTTACAAACATACCTCTGCACATTGCAAATATAGTCTCAGAGCTAACTCTGGAGAAGGAACACATGAAAGCGCTTCAATAGTCTGGACATGTAAAGACAACAACAATGAGAATGTGGAAGAATATGGAGTGATTGCATGAAATATTTTGCAATTATGCATCTAAGATTAGGCGTGCCAGGTTATTACTTATATTCACCGTAATTTGCCTACAGCTTAAAGTTAACAAATGCAGAGAATATGCGCTGTTCCTTGGATCTTCCTATTGTGAAAAGCAAAGATACATAACTGAAAAACATACTCTCTCCTCACCGAAAAGAGTGTAATTCTAGCTTTTGTCCTAAGTCAAACTATCATAGAGAATAGTATCAAAATTCATGATGAATCTAATGATACGTAAATGGTATCATAAATAATGGTGTGTTTTTTTGGTACAAATTTTGTCAAACTTGAGATGGTGTGACTTACAATAAAGCTAGAATGACACTCTATTTGGGATGGGAGGGCATACTTTATAGTGGTTGCGTTTGTTCTGAAAGTGGAACTAAGTTATATGCATACAAAATAAATCAATGAACAAACCTGATGCAAGATCTGGAATATTTTTTTTGGAGTTGCAGGAACATCCTCCCCAGTTACATCTCCATCTTGACCTTGTAATCGCCTGACCAACTGCAAATAAGACAAGTCATCCATGTATTAGATGCTTCAAATGATAATGGTTGCATAGATCAATGTGCAAAAAAGTACGATCTGTTGATGTTTTGCCAGTACCATGAATGTTTTTCTTCAATTTAGGAGGATACTGTATACGAATGTGACTATTCACTAACATAGTCTTAAGAAAAGGCAATCTAAAAGCACAAGTGGAAAAGGACCCAGTCTTATTGGGAGTAAATATTTGTTGCTTACTAAAAAAACATCATTCAATCGTATACATTTCAGGTTTTTGAAGGAGCATGAGCATTGACCATGAAAGTATTTTGAAATTAAAAAAATCCTTATATCTTAACATTTTCAAAGAGTTGTAGAACAAACCTTAAGAGCTGAGAATACTAATGAAGGCACAGTGAAAGTTAGCCGCTTGGGTCCTCCCAGAAGTATATGCTTCTGAACAGTACATAAGATCTGAAAGACAAAGAAGCATATTGCAATGAGAACTTTGAAACCGAAAGGGTTAAACACATGAATGCTGATATAAATAAGTGCTGCCTAGCAACAGAGATTCATGATTAGAACTAACATTAAACAATATTTTTCCTAATTTTCAGAGAATGAACATGTTCCAGTGATATGACAAAATAAGAGAAAAAATTCAGTTTATGCAAGCTGATTCAAAATAAAAAAGGTTTGTGCAACACAGATGCATAGTACATGAATGTGGCCACAAAGTGGAATCAGTGATGGGGACAGTGCAATTTTGTATACTTTCATCAGTAGTTAAACTTTACCTTCAGCATCTCCTCATGATCATCATTATGCAACATGTGAATAAGGCGTGCTACGGAATTTTGTTCCTCCTTAAAGTCCTCTTCGTCAAGCTAAAATGATTAAAAAAAGCATAGTTACAGTTTGAGAAAACTTGATTAGAAAATGAAATTGAAATGTTCCATGCTGATGTAGCTGAACAAGATTGACAGCAATAAGCAAAGGAAAGAAGATAACAAACAAGTCGAACAAAATGTACGGTCTCACCTCATCATCTTGAGCCCCATCCATATCTTTTATAAGCCCCTTAATTAAATCGAATAGTGCTTCAATCTGCAAGAAACAATAACACAGGGTGACATGATTAATTGCTGAGTAATATGAAGAGCATCATCATAACATGAAATATTACCTTGTCAGAAGTCGATATGCAAGTTGTGTTCTTCATTATGCTTTGAATTATTACCACAGCCATCACTTTGGTTGTAGAAATATCCAGATAATCCATAACCCGAGGATAGTTTGAAAGTTCTAATGCAGTAACAATATTGCTATATTTTTCCAGGGGAGCACTAAGAAGTGCAACAATTTGCTTTGTTGCCCTGCTATCTTCAAGTTTTGCCTTGCCTGAAAGCTTCTTGACACACGCACCCTGTCCAATGACAAATATAATGTGAGCCGGAAAGTTCAATTGACATGAGATCATTAATGAATTTACATCATTGGCATACTATCATGAGATCATTAATTTATTTACATCATTGGCATACTATCAATTATAGTGCAATGGCTTCACAGAGTTAGCAAACAGACCGTGAGAGAAAAACATAAATCATATGATTGTCTAAAGAAGATTACCAGCACTTGGTCAACATAATCAAGCCGATCAGGATGTACACGGAGAGTAAATGTCAGAAGCGATACATATAATGTTACTGCTCCAACAACCGGCATGTCAGGTTGGGCTTCTATCACCTGCCAAAAAACCATAATTCGGCTGTTTAAGTTTTCCTATAGCCAAAGCCAAACAGCTTTGCAATTTGAACAGTGAATAAATAAACGAGGGCACAGTCATATTGCCCAGTATGTATGATAGTTGCAAACTTTTATCATTAGATCATCATATGAATGATCACTAGTACGCAACACCTAGAGTTTTACCTTTCCAATAGCGTTACTGAACTTCACGAAAGCTTCAACTTGCAAGAATTCTGGCAATACCTGCATAATTCATTTATGTCAATAATATACAATTTGCCTTGATCAAGTGATAGTGATCTATGGATGCTTACTTCAGGACTCAAGGCAGCATAGTTAGACAGTCTGTCCATAAGTTGGGAGAGTACTGTTTTGATATCAACACTTGGCTGCAAGATAAATTTAAAAATGAGTTCAGTTCTTGGCGAAATAAATAGAAATTGCATGTAAACTCCCAAAATAAATCAAACTTCACAGTATTCGGTGTTTGAGCTTGGTTGGATATATTTATTCTACAAGGTAGCACATGAACAATAAATGCAACTTATAGCTATGTCAGAGGACTGTAAATCATATTTTCATCATCTAAATATTCTACTATAGTACCACAGTATGCTAATACAGTCATAGCTTAGTTTTTGCTCCAACAAGGCACTGGTTTTACACAAATGCCAGAGACATGTGCACATGTGGGCTCATTGTAGATGAGATCCTGTTGGAATCATATATAATAGTATAATACTGTCAGTCATACAATTTACAAAATTGCCAATTTTTTTACCATTCACAAGGAAAAGAAGAAAATCTATCTTCCAATTTGATCCATAGATAACAAAAAGCCAGGCAAAGCAAAGCAGTCAAGTGCTTGGTTGACCGTTGACAGAATCAATTAAAGGTATCAGCATGATGCATTACAATAGGGCATTCAAATTGGCAAATGCAGCAGGGGATCAAGCCAAAAAAAGGGGGTAAAGTTGCCAACCTGTAGCTGGGGAAATGCACTCAATAATGTTTCCAATGTCTGTAAATGATATTCGTCTGGAAAGACTTGGATTATGCAGTCCATCAGGTAGAACTGTGCGAGGTCATCCTTACAATTAACCACCTGCCAACATATTACTACTTCAGTTTCCAATGAAATCGAAGCAGCACGGTCATTTTACATCAATACTTCTGATTTCAAACCTGTTCTAATATCCTTGGAAGAACAGTTTCTTTGTACATATCAAGGTCAACACCCTCAATCTGGCTTAGAACATGAAGGTTTTTGCCTACCTAGAAGATGGTTATAAAAAATTAATGAGTGACATGAGTACATGACTCAGAAAATAGATTCAAGTAGAATATGCAGAAATGTCATTGAGTTACCAGATCACGCAATTCATTTCTTTCCTTCCCCCGCTTTTCCTTTTCCCGGACAGGCCCCTGCAGACCAGACAAATCATTATCTGGATTCAGCTAGGATGGTAACAAATGAATGGTTTAGTTACTTGTGTCATTTATATAGTGTGATAAATGCATGGCAAAGATTTAAGAAGCGAAGGCAGCTTATGTTGTACATTACAAGCATGCAACATACCTGATGCTGCATCCGGACCCAGAGTTTGTTCATTTCTATGAAATTCTGAAGAACAAATTCAACTGCATCATTAATGCTTTCAGCATCCCTGCATAATTAGAATTCCAAAGCATGATGGGACATATAGAAATCATTGCATAATAGAACAAATTTACATTTGAAGAGGAAATATACTATCAGGACAACTTGTTACATTATGCATTTCCAACTCCCAGCTAAAATGAATAGAACTAAACTACAGATGTTCCTCATTTGTAATTATCCGTATTCATACAGGGCAACTGCCAGTGCCAACTGGAGAGAGTTAGGAATTGGACTATTCAGATGCATTTAATATGGTCGATAAAACTCTAACAGATTAATGACAGAGAAGGGTTGACAATGATGATCCTGAATGCACAGGACATGCAGCACCAAAGCATGTGCAAGATTGTATCAATGTACAGAATGAAGGGGAACTAATTGATATTGGTGCCAATGCATATCTACAATCAGCGTGTTGTATGGTTTGGAAAGAGTAATGCTACAGGATGATGCAGTATAATATTTAGTTATTTACATAACCAAATGGTTAAACAGCCTACCACAACTGCTTCAGACTAAAAGGCCTTTCTTTGTGTCAGTCAAACTATCTAATCATGTATATAAACTTCCATAGTGAAGCAAAAAGAAACAATGTTATACGCTTGTGTAGTTGTGTACTGGCAGCACAGTGTCGTAGAATTAGCATGATAATACTGAAACTCAAATCAAAATTAACTAGATTGAGAAATAGCACAGCATGAGGTAAAGGTGCAATACCCTTCATACTCGGAACCAATATCCGGCAATTTGTCTCTGCTTATCTGAGAAAGGTAGCTTCTCAGGAAAAGGCCACGAAGAGGATGTTGAATGCCTCGACACATTTCAACAAGGTCTTTAAGAACATCTTTAGCAGGAGCCTCTTTCGACTTAATGTACACAGACCCCACTGTGCACAGGAGATAACTGGCATGAAAACATGCATCTTCATAAGTTTCACAAATGTTCAAAATCTTGATACTAGTGTTTCGCAAAAAAATATCATAACAAAAGTATACTAGCGATAGCGAACATGAATAGCAGTTGATATGATATTCAGATAATGATTTTTATACAAGTTAACTACAGTAAACAGCGAACAGGTAAACCCCAAAAATGGTTGCAGTCATGATCTATGTAGAATTCTACCATTGTACAGTGCCTTAACTTCCTTCTTTTATAAAAGGGGTATGTTAAGAATAAATAAACTGCAGACAAGTGCTCAGTGAGGCTAGAAAATTAATCTCCTCAGCAAGGCTAAAAGAGCTAGTTTGCTTATAGTGGATTTAATTTGATTAGATATACAGGGAAATTGCAAAGTGGTCTCCACGAATAAAGTATTAGTAAAGGCTCGCATGCCAGTGTGAAAGAATTTCCATGTTTTGTGTTCTTGTTTTAGTTTAAACATGTAAGACCCCAATCAAATTGGATATCTGTGACTGCAATCACATCATCAATTATGTGGACATTAACTGAAAGACATCAGAAAAGGAAGCACATCAGCTTGATTCATAAGCACACAGTATGATGAGGTTCTTTAATCTGGATGATGACATTCTAGAGAAGTCAGGGACATTGACTATGAGCCTTGTGGGATGAAGTTTTGGTTAACATGCAATTCTGGGAGCTATCCTAAAACGCTGCAACATTTACACCCCTTGTGAAAAAAAACATTTTTTTCATTTGAGCATGTAACAACTACAGCAGAAAGAGAAACAACTAGTGGTAACCTGACATGATGATGTACTGGGTTCAAGAGTGGATACTGGAAAGATGAGCATAAACTCTACTTCACTCATGACGTGTCAGCAGATGTGCACTTTATTCAAAGTAGTTTTTTCAGCACAGCAAAGAGCCACTCACAAGTTGTGTTCTCAAGATAAGCAAACTATCTCATCGTTTTGAAAAAGGGGGCATGTGCTTTATTTTCCTTACTAGCATTTAGTGCGTAGCAATGAGAACTGAGAATATGCAAAATGGGGGCAGAGCTGAGGAGCCTCACAGTCTCGGTAAGACGTTGCCAGCATGCTGAACAAGCTCGTACAGATCAACGACGGAGCAGCTGCCCCGCCGGGTCTCCTCCCTGAAGAACATCTCCAGTTTCCGCATCTCATCAAACGCCCTCATGTCTGCAGCCCGACAAGTGAATATCATCAAACCCCAACCTATCCCACTTTCAGAATTCTAAACACCCAGCAGCCCGGGATCACAATTACTCACAGAGCTCGTAGTACTTGTGCGGCGAGAGCCGCGAGGTGCGCAGCTCGGAGAGCATCTGTGCCGAGTACTTGAGCGCGTCCTTGAGGTTGTTCGAGTCCTGCGCCCAAATTGCACGATTGGAGCACACACCGAGGAAGGAAAGCAGCAGTTGGGAGGTGGAGGCGGAGGGGTTAGGGTTCGGCGGGGCGGCTTACGAGAGCGCGGTGCATGTAGAAGGCGTTCTGCTGGACGCCGGCGATGCCCTCGGCGAGCCACCGCTCCTCGTCGTCGGCGCCGCCGTCGGGGAGCATCCTCGCCGCCGCCGATGCTGCCGCCATGCGCGCCGCCTGGTGAGGTGGATCTGGTCGGCCTCGGCCGCGGCGCCGGGACTCGGGGTTGGATCTCGCGTGGGCTGTCCCCGAGGGGGCTGTGTTGGCTTGGATCGGTGCGGGTGTTTGTGTTCTGCTGCTCTCTGTTCGTCGCGCGTATTTTTATTTATTTTTCTTTTCCTACTAGTTTTTATTATGGGTCGATCGGGATCAGTCGGGTTGACGCGCGGGTGTGGCGACGGCTGACTGACAGTCTGGCTCCGGATTTGAACTGGTTTGTTACATCAAAGTTAACCATGTACTAGTACTACTATTGGGATTTCAGTACCTTACTGAAATTGTGTATTTTGCTTCATGAAATATATAAACATGGTAATCGGGTAGTAGATACGGTTGTATGTCTTCTATTTATATATAGTTGAGATAGATTTTTTTTCTGTAAGGTTTCTTTATTGCTAAGCTATTGCTATGCTCTTATTTTGGAGTTTTGTAACAGGATAAATTTTATTTTTAAGTTTTTTTAAAGAAAATAGCAAGCTTTAAAAAATACATTTTCAACTTCCAAACTAAAAGAGTTAAAACTTTTCACTCACCCATCTTATTACGATGGTGTAACATTTAAAACACTCTTACCCTTAACATAATATGGTTGACTGAAGAGCAATTTTACATGTTAGTAGCGCGATGTATCATACCATGCAACTTCAAGAAAAAAATATCCGCTTGTTCAGCTAATGACTACAATAAAAAAAATTAGTATCAAACACATAGTAAGATGTCAGTAGTGCGATGTCCCATACCATTTTTTTTCTACGTGATCTCAATATCATAGATCTAAACATTTATGTATGGAGGGATTTGGAATAAAAACTAATGCTGGCTATCAAAGTGGAGCTATGCTTGTTAGCAAAAGTTAAATTGTAGTTTAACGGATTGTCCATTGTGCAATAAATGATATAGGATAGCTAGCAAGAAGGATCTAGTGAGAAATATATGAAGATTAAGGTTCACTAACTTCTGTATATATCGATTTGTCTCGTCGTTTAGGTCTAGTGTGCAACATCATAAATAATCACGGAACATTAGGATTTGATTCTCAATCTATCTCAAAAATAATTACTATGAAATTATGAATTAGTACTGTTGTATGAGTTGATTGTATAATTGATAATAAATGAATTAAATTAAATCATGTTACATATTATATTAGTTGTACGTATGCATGGATTATCAATTGTTTACTAATTGAAGAAGCAGTGTTGTTCTATTAAATTCTCTAATCTTTTTAGTTATAACCTATATGCTCATCTCATCCACTTGATCTTCTCCTAGTGGTTGTTCCTTTCAAGGTAGCATAAATAAAAGGCAGCAATTGTATATGAGAAGATTCTTCATCTCTTTCTCTCCTATGCAATTCTTCCTCATATGCAAAATCGTGCACGACTCCATTACAAATTGATAAAAGAAAGAAAGAAGAGTTGGTCAAATTTTTTTAAATAACCTTTGTCAATTCTAGAAGATACCCCTCTTCCTCGCGACCCAAACCTTTTTCTCAGCGAATTTAAAACTGACCACTAGTCCTATCAGAAATCAGCAGCCTCATATCACACGAAACAAACAAACAATAAACAAAAACCCTCATCGTTTAAATCTCTCTCTCGCCCTTGTTAAATTCCCACACCAATTCCAACAATCGCCTTCTCCCCTTCCCAACCGCAACAAACCAAACCCAGCCGCAGCTCTCCACGCCTAACCCTACTCCTCCATCCAATCTCCCCTGCCCCGCCGCCCTCGATCCGGCGGGTTCCTCTCTCCCCGGCGCAGCGCCGCCATGGATTTGTTGGCGTCTTTGGTTGCCGAGGAGCGGTGGCTGTTCCCCGCGTTCCTCGTGATGTACGCCGCCATCTACTGCGTCGGCCAGCTCGTCGTGTTCCGGCGGTGGGCGCCACGGCAGCGGCTGGACGGCGCCAGCTGTCTCATCTCGCTCTTCCACGGGACCCCCGCCGCGCTCGCGGCGGCCGGGGCTATCCTCGCGCTGCCCGCGGGGTCCCGCTCCTTCGCCGCGCCCAACGAGCGCCTTCAGGAGCACGTCCTCGACTACAGCGTCGCCTACTTCACCATGGACCTGCTCCACTACCTCGCCTTTCTGCCCGGAGACGTCCTCTTCATCGCGCACCACCTCGCCACGCTCTTCGTCTTCCTCACCTGCCGCTACATCGTCCGCCACGGCGCCTACGCGCTGCTCGTCCTCCTCGTCCTTGCCGAGGTCACCAGTCTGCTGCAGAACGTCTGGACGCTCGCCGGGATCTGGCGGGACCAGTCCCCTGCTGCCGCTCGTGTCTACGGCGCCCTCTCTCCGCCCTTCTACGTGCTCTACACGCTGGTCAGGGGCGTCGCCGGTCCGCTCTTCCTCCTCAAGATGACCGTCTTCTACCTGTCCGGCCAGGCTGTCGATGTCATCCCGTGGTGGGTGCGGATCTCTTGGATTGTTGTTGTTGGCACCGCCATTGCGGTCAGCAACCTGTGGATTTGGAACCTCTGGAAGGAGCTATTCAGGGAACGGAACCAAGCTATTTCAAAAGCAAAGAAAGACACATAGGTCAGGTCGCTCTAACCATGTACTGGTGTACCAACCATGTAGCAGCTGAATCATTCCAAACTGCCCCGACAATCGACATGGATGATGAGGACCATGATTTTGATTAGATGGTAAATGCTGATCTTGGATGACATTGGTGGAGAATGCTTATCTGTAAGATACATCTCTTCATTCGTTCATAGAAAAATCAGATCAGGGAACTAGTTTAGGGTGCATTGCGTGGAAAATTATTTGGAATGGTGTGATATCTCTAGTGTGTGGTCAAAATGTAATTGTACTGCTTGATAAATAATGAAAAATGGGTACACTGTTGTTTGTTGCCATTGGCATTGGGTTTGACCGGAATATTGCTTCAACTTCTATGCAATCGTTTCATTAGCTGCCTCCAACAATTTAATAGCTTAGTATGCTGCTCAATATAACAGGTAAAAATCAAGCTACCTCTGAATTGTTTACCCACCAGAAGTAATTGGCACATGTTACAGTTCACCATTATTGAGCTGTAGTTTTGTGGACTTTACTTTGAAAGTGTTAGTGATACTTTGAGCTGGACTGCTGAACTTCACTCTGAAAGTGTTTTGATACTTTGAGCTCCATTCTTCTTGACTAATTTCTCACCGTGAACAATTTTAAGATGACGCAACTACGTATATAGAAATGGAAATCCCGCGCGTTGCTGCGTGTATCATAATGTCTATCACACTGCTCACTCAAATGACTATTTTAAGGCAATGCAATTGGGATTATCATAGAACTAATGCAACTGGAAAAAGGTATCGCGGTAGAAGGGGAGTTCCATATGTTTACTAAATGCAATGGGAACTGATAGAGATACAACCAATGAGAGTAATCCATGTATTTACTTATAAATGTAAGAAGCTATATCTTTATTATGTCCAGCAAAAGATTGACATGGATCCGTACTAAACCTCTCCAAGGTTGTCATCGCCCAGCCGCAAGCTGTCCGATCGGGTCGGGGCATGTGGATGCGCTCGATTCCCTGGGTGTGGCTGAGGGAGGCTTTACCAGTGTAGTGTAGGTCTGGCTTCGATCTTCCTTTCGGTGGCAGTTCTGCTCGTCCTCCTCACTCCCACTAGAAAACCACTCCACTTCCTCAGTTCACGCAACCTAGAAACCCGCTCGTCCTCAGTTCTGCTCCTGGCCTTACAACTGAAATTGTTTCTAATGAAAGGCTCAGGGATTTTCTCAGGTACATTGTACTAGCTTTACCTGAAAGCATGCCTCATGGGCTTCAGTTAGCGCATATAAATAATCTATCAGGATTCGTTGTTGTTCGACATTCATAGGGTCTCGCTATATTTAGTTCTGCCCTCAAATAGTATTATTGCAGAACATATGAAGGACAAGTTATTACAAGCAACTAAATGAATTATGGCAATTGTATCTTCAGGCATGATCCATGGAGCTATGATATTATAGCAGCCACATAGCTGGTTGCATAATGAAAATCAGGTACTGCACTTTTTGAGGTAACAATTTTACTGTTCCCTCTTTTGGTGCTCATGCGGTTTTTCTTATTTGTTTCCCATAGTTTACTTATATAATCACTAAATTGCTGATCGGAGTTTGGTGGTAATTTACATACAAATAATCAAACAGTGTTGTGGTTTCTTTGTTTGATGTGCTGGCTTGATAAACGAGCACTAGCATTTTGATTTCTCATGCTATCATTTCAAAAGGAAAAAAATCCTTACTAATTACCAGGCCCCAGGAATGGTTGAAGATTGCAGTGTGAAACTCTGGAGAACACTGTTATGTAGTCTGAATTGCCACAGTGTAACTCCCTCTTCCTATTCCTCAAAGAATGGCATGAAACTTCTGAAGTATAGAATTTTTATGATAGTTTGACAACAAATTCCTCAAAAAACCCTATGTGCCAGTTATCTGAAACCTTCCATCTTTTTTGCAATATATCGCTGTATACAGATAAATTAAATGAAGTACCAATCTCAAATTCTAACATGAATAGTGATGGCTTTGATAAGCATTGGTACTATATGTGTCTGGCTGTTGCTCTGATGCTGTTTAAACATGTTTTAGCATGGAGGCTGTGAGATTTGCTTGAATTAGCGAAGCAGTCAACTTGATCCCATAAGCTTGGCCGCTTGGGGCTGGAAAGCTGGCGTTGATTATTGTTTCATCTAGGTTCTTTTGTTAATATAATGTGTTTGTGTTTTCAGTTGGGGAATTTGCAGCATTAACACTTTTGTTTTGAATGCTTTGTGTAAAAAAAAAATTCCAGCCGTGTAAATTGGCCACAGGTTTGGAAATTGGAACTTGAAAGTGTGGCATTTGTTGCTCATACTGTCTCTTGCAATAACTCTTGCAATACTTCTCTTGGTCATGGCACTCTGAACCATATTCAAAAGCAACAATGGAAGTCTCTCTGTTCACATTGTGGCGCCAAGTTAGTTGCATTCTACTGACCACAACATCTCCTGTTCCCCTTTAGTATGCACACTGCCCTAAAAGATGATAATTCCGTGTTTTATATTTAATTCATTTATTATTCTGACAATATTTGTCAATAGCAAGTAAATGCCAACCTGCAAGCGCATCAACTTAAGCTCTGACTCATTAATTAAAAGTATCGCCCCTCTAATTGAAACACTCGTATGCTATTTTCCCCTTCTCTCCGGCTGATCTTTTCAGCCAGTCCTTGTTTGCTTAATGTTCTGACTACTTGCTTCCTACAATCCTCCTATAATGAAAGGCAGAGCACCTGCCCTGTTCCTAAAAAAATTGAAATATTCACTTTTGAATACATTTGTGACTTGGTGGTTAATCAGTGAACCCTTTTTTTTGTTACCATTCCTGTGATTCTTTCATATCCTTTTGAGATACAACTATAGAGAGTATTCCACATCTATGTTGTAATCAATATTCATAAGCTGTTTCTATGAATTACTATATAGTTTATGGTTTTACTGATAGGACGTAATTACTAGAACTTCACATCTTGTGATTCTGTTTTATTTTGGACTTTAGGTAGTATTTAAAATATATGAATCGATATGTGGTGATTTGTAAGCAGGTATGTAAGTATGTAACAAATACTTTTCCTTAAATCAACTGCTGTGCTAGTTTGCTGTCCTTGATTTTCGGGGGAAGAAATAGATAGTACGGTCATGTCATTTCACTGTGTCAATTACCAATGTATTTCATTAAGTATCCTCATGCTGTACTTTTGCAGCTTCCAATTTTTCTTGTAGATAAAGGATATGAGCTTTATTTTTCATGTAAATCAGGATGCTGTGAGTCAGTACATCGACCGTGACCTGAAGACAGAACGGCAGAACGCTAGTTTCGTTTCCTTTGGCACACTGTGAGTGATTGCCTCGTTAACAACGCCAGTAGCAGTAAAATGTTGAGCAAGCACTGTTCACTTGGAGTTTTTCTTGATGTGATCATGTAAAGTCTCACTTGCGTCGAACCTGGGTCAGTGGTCGTGTAATGCCATGCGTTTTGTGCTGTTTGACGATCACAAGTCCTTGATGCCCCTGCACCGTTCCTTTCAGTTTGTACTGGGTACTGACACTCCCAGGCATAATTTCATTTGAAAACTGGAACCGTAGATTGTGGTGACTGCCAAGAGCCAACCATCGCAAGCGTGGAAAGGAATCAAAAGAAGGGAAGATTCTAGTGTAGAACAGGAGGATGCACTAGTGCAAGAAACCATTGGATCCTCGCAACATTTTTACCCACAATACTTTCTTCAGTCATGATCTTGAAGCACGAACTCTGAATCGGCTCTTGACGCTGGAAAGGCGGTGTGCGGTAGTGGCATTTTTTACCTAAAAAGGAACCTGATTGCCCTGTGTGCTGAGTGCTGACACAGTTCTGCATTCTGCTTCGGCATATGCGTTCTAAAATCCCCGCCCGGCCGTCCCCATCATCTCAAACTCAAAAGGCCAAAAAGCCCCGATACCCACGCCCACGCGGTCGGGGCGGTCATAAACTAGCACGATTCCCTTGCTTCGCCGTGGCCGCTTATTTCTTCCCCGCACGAGCAGCACCAGCCGGTAGCAGGAGGAGAACAAACCAGCAACCTACTCCACCAGCAACCAGCAAACCGAGCAGAGCAGGCAAGGGAGATGGGTTCCTTCCTCTCGTCCTTGGTCACGCCGCCCCCGGCGGCCGACGACCCCAACTGCGCCGTGGTCGCCGCGCACTCCAAGGCCACCTACGACGAGCAGTGGGCGGCCGCCAAGAGCAGCGGCAAGCTGGTCAGCTGGCCCCTCCCCCCCGCTCCTCTTCCCTTCCCCTTCCTTTGGTTCTCCCCCGTCTTGGGTGCTCTGGATCTGAGTTGTCTTGGTTGCTCGGCGCTGCAGATGGTGATCGACTTCTCGGCGTCTTGGTGCGGGCCCTGCCGCTTCATCGAGCCGGCCTTCAAGGAGATGGCCTCCAAGTACACCGACGTCGCCTTCGTCAAGATCGACGTCGACGAGCTCGCGGTACGCCTCATGATTCGGTTTTCGTTTCTTCTTTCGGCGCGCTTTGTTCGCGGCCTCGGAGGCCAAATTCGGCGGCTGCGATTGTGAGGAACCATGAGAGGTCACTGAATTGGCGCTTGTGTTGTGGTTGGGGAAAGATTCTGATCTAATCCTGGTATGATCATGCAGTAAGTAGCACTCACAGAGTCTTATTTGACAGTTCGGTGACTGGAAGAGTGAGGAATTCGTTGTGATTTTCCCCAATCATCCAGATGTTCCAGTATAGAGTAGCTGCGGGAAAATCGATCTCAGTTCTGTAGGCTGGGAATCTTGGTGTTCTAGCCAGTTTGATGTTGAGGGTACTAATCATGGTGGCTGCTCGTTCACTGGAATTAGGTTCAAACTTCACCGTGTACTCGCATATGTACTAAAACTAGTATAGTTTTATTGATGCGGCTTTTAGAGCTCACTCCAGTAGAACCAAATCAAGAAGAGAGGGCTCAAGCAGGTCTCTTCTTTGTAGAATTAGAATACTCTGCGCATATGCATTTGTTCTTGTGAGCCTGAAAGCGAAGATATAGGCCGTCTGAATCTGATTCGATTTTCAGGGGCACGATTAGAGCCTCAAATAATAACTGTTTCATCATATTCACAGCTAAGACAAATTGCATTTGTGCCCACCTGAATGTGTTGCATTATTGTTATGTGAAAGTGTTAATGCTAATGGTGCTAAAGAACTATGTTAGAATGGGGGTCTCGTGGCACGTTTTTGGATGGATCAATTGTATCTATCTGAATTCATAAGTTGCAGGGATTTGAAAAGTTCAGTCATAAAGTGTATTCAATGGAAGACAGTATACGGGGGTAATTTTTGCATGTTCTGAACTTCTCATTAGTGATTGTGCTTTGAGAAATTTTTGTATTTTAAAAACTGCACAGCTCCACATCCAGGAGCTGAAAAAAGAAGATTGGTTAATGTAGGTGAAGGCAACTTTGAAATTTCCTTCAGAAGGCTGCGATGGCTGTTTACATAATCAGTGCTGAACATTTCTAATTGACGACCCCTTTGAATTTTTCAGGACGTCGCAAGGACATGGAAGGTAGAGGCGATGCCGACATTTGTCCTAGCCAAGGGTGGGAAGGAGGTGAGCCGTGTGGTTGGGGCGAAGAAGGATGAGCTTGAGAGGAAGATCGGCATGTTCAGATCGTCTTCCTCATACTAACTTAACAGTGCATGCAATCCCATCATAGTACAGGTTTCTGGTTTCACTAAGAATTCTAGGGGCTCCTGTGGTTCGCCCAGGTTGAAATGCCATGTCATTCTCCTCTATGAATGCTGCAAAATTTGTGTGAAGTGCTGATGAACGTGCCTGGGTTAATAAAGTTTCTGAAACTTGGATGTGAATGTGTCAGTCTGGCTGTTCGGTTTACTCCATATGAGTCATATTAGTTTGCTGCATGGGTTTCAGAATTGGAACAGTGCTGGATGTGATGATGTTGTGCTGGTAGTATCATAACATCAATGTGGTGGTGATTTGTGAGCAGACATGCAACAATTACTTTTCCATAAGTTAACTGCCGTTCTAGTTCGGTGTCCTTGATTTTGGGAAAAATATAGTCTCCTCTTCCCGTGTTATTTCACTGAGACGTTACCGGTGCATTTCATTAAGTGTCCCCATGCTGTTCTTATTCAGCTTCCGAATTATCTTGCAGATAAAGGTTGAGGTTTATTTTTCATGTAAAACAGAATGCTGTGAGGCAGTACATCGATCGTGACCTGAAGCCAGAACGCTAGTTTCCTTTGGGTTTGCACTCAGCGCTTTGTGAGCGATTGCCTCATCAACAAGCTTTCGAACAAGACTGCCTCGTCGCCATCCCCAACTTGCCTGAGGGCGCGTTTGGATTGAGGCCGGCAGATGCCAAGCCAATATTCGGCCATTGACGGTGGAGGCAGCGTTCGGACGACTGACGCGATTTGGCAGGGCACTTTACAGGCTGCCTATGCGCAGTTCATTGGTCGTTCACGGCCAAATCGGGACGGCCGATTCCTTCGCCAGATTTTGGCCGGCCGAAGTAGTTTGGCAGCGCACGCTAGAGCCAAGGGCGTGGCGTGTTTGGGCATGTTTGGACAGAGACAAGGTGTGACTGTGTAGGAACGCTACGAGATCTTTATAAAAATTTCTTAGTAACCCGTTAAAGTTTCAGGTCGAAACAGAGCATAAACCTCTCTCAAAACTGCGAAGCTACTATAGAGCAGATCAATCTAAGGGGCGAGTTATACCCCATCAACGCCTCCCCTCTTGCCCTTTCGATAAGATTACCTCAGACTGGAGTCTCTAATTAATTAGCCAAGACCAGAGCCATTTAGTCCTTATGGTTGCACTGCTTTCCTGAGTGGTTCTTCATGTTCCAATTAATACATGGTATTTTTGTAAAATAAGCATAGATAGAAGAATGGTTAGGGACACTTCCTTTCTTCAAAGAAAAGTTACTCTTACTGCTCTTCAGCTCTTGATTTCCTTGAAACTCTTAATCTTCCAAGTTTTCGAACAGCAATCCTTCTACTCGAAGCAATCATCGGCACAAACATACAAACAAACAAATAAGTACAACTAAGAACAATACACCAATCAAAGAAAAGCTTTAAAAGAACGTACTAAAGGATAAGACTTGAATCTAGGTCACGCGAATGCAAGAAACGCTGGAACGAAACTATAGTCGAAAAGACAAAGCTATCAAAAGATTTGAATTATAAAAGAAAGATAAAAGCCTACGTGCTTCATATATTTTAATTGAAAAAATAATGTAAAATATTTCAGAGAAATACATTTAGTTGGAATTAATCAAAGTCATATTTACATATGAAAAGATGATGTAAAGCTTAATCCAATTTTATTTATAAACATTTAAGTACAATTTATGAAAATTAGCATTTGAGTTTAAAAGAAGCATGTAAAAGTATCTAAGCGTATAACTTTTTAACTAAGCAGATTATATTAAAAACATATTTATATTTACTTTATTCAAATTAAAATTTAATAAATAAAACTCGATATATAACCTATGTAGCTTTTATTTATAAAATAAATTAAATACACATTAATCAAATTGAATTTAATTGATGAAAAATCGAGGTATATCTCTAATTAGATTTTAATTGGAAGAGTTTTTAATTAAATATTAACCAAGTTTACATTAGTTATGAAAACGCGGGGTTGAACTCTAATTAGATTTTAATTAGAAAAGCAAGTATATAAATATTTAATTATATTAATATTTTTAATAAATTAAAAAATAGAGAATATGATCGACACTGTTTCCATTGCGTAATTTAAGTTGATATGAATTTAACGCAACAAGAGGAAGGTTAAACGGAGCTAAAACGCAAAAGATATGGCTTATCGAAGCTCTAGGGACTTGCTGGAGAGGTTTAGAAACTTTCAGGGGCTGAATGCGAGAAGCCGAGGGCACAAACCTAATTTCGTGCGGAAACTCGAGGGCTAACGCGCAAAAGCTTAAAGCCGGACTGGATCGCGAGAATCTAACTTTTGTGAGGGCTTTTTGGGAAAAACAGCAAGACTCAAACTTTAAGATCACGATTTCCTTTTTCTTTGAGGGCTAAACTGAAAAATCGGCCTTATCTTCTGCCCCACACAAAAATTGACAGGACGTATCACGGCGCTTTCGGGGTGAAATGGAGAGGGCAGGGGCCTGATTGCCCCGAGACCCACACCACGATTCGGCCATATCCCTTGCTTCGCCGCCGTGGCCGCGCGGCGCGGCGCGGCGCTTATTTCTTCACCTTCGCGAGCAGCAGCAGTAGCTGGTAGTAGAACAACAAACCAACGAGCAAGACTGCAAGCCGACAGACAAGCAGAGCAACGGAGCAGAGCAAGCAAGCGAGATGGGTTCCGTCCTGTCGAGCGTGCTTGGGTCGTCGCCGTCGGAGCCGTCCGCCGAGGCCGACGACCTGGACTCGCGCGTGGTTTCCCTCCACAAGAAGGCCTACTAGGACTTGCATATGGCGGGACTCAAGGAGAACGCCCAGGCCAAGCTGGTCAGCTGGCCCTCCCTGCTCCTCTTTCCTTTGAATTCTTCTGGTTAGCCCCGTCTTGGGCATTATCTGACCTTTTATAGCTTGTCTTGCTTGCGCTGCAGGCAGTGATCTACTTCTCGGCGTCGTGGTGCGGGCCCTGCCGCTTCATCGAGCCGGCCTTGAAGCAGATGGCCTCCACGTTCGCCGACGTCGAGTTCATCAAGATCGACGTCGACGAGCTCGCGGTACGCCTCCTGCGTGCGGCCCTGATTCAGTTTTCGTTTCTTCTTTCGCATGTGCTTTTCGCGGCCTCGTAGTCAATTCGGCAGCTGCGATGTGACTATGTGAGGAACCAGCGTGAATTGGCGCTTGTGTTGCGGTTGGGGAAAGATTCTGATCACTCGCGGAGTCTCACTTAACAGTTCGGAGACTGGAAGATTTAGGAATTTGTTGTGATTCCCACCAATCATCCAGATGTTCCAATATGGAGTAGCTGTGGGAAAATCGAGCTCGGTGCTGCTAGGCTGGGAATCTGGCTGCATCCTTGCATTAGTGTAGGTGAAGGCTACTTTAAAATTTCCTTCACAAGGCTGCAATGACAGTTTACATATCCAGCAATGAACCTGAATTTTGCAATTCACAAGGCTACTACGTTGACACCTTTGAATTATTTGCAGGAGGTCGCAGGGGAGTGGAAGGTAGAGGCGATGCCGACATTCATACTAGTCAAGCGTGGGAAGGAGGTGAGCCGTGTGGTTGGGGCGAACAAGGGCGAGCTGGAGAGGAATGTCGAAAAGCAAAGATTGTTGATTAGCGCTTGAGGCAATGACACAGCTTGTGAGATCGTGTTAGTCTGCCTGTGATAAACGTCCCTGGGTTAATAAAGTTTCTGAAACTTGGATGTGGATGTGTCAGTGTGCCTGTTCGGTTTACTCGAGATGAATTATATCAGTTTGCTGCGTGGGTTTCAGAATTGGGACAGAGCTGGAGGTGATGATGTTGTGCTGGTAGTTTCTGCTTGGCGAAACACCAGGGTTTATGCTTTTGGCGTGTTTCGAACAGGTTTCGTTGATGAATTTCAGCTTCGCATGTAAATTTTCCCGTGTTTATGCAAGTTTACGGAGCATTTTGGCTCAGCTTCACATGTGGGTTTAATTCTGTTTCCAAGTGAGCTTCGAACGGTCCATGCGAAGTTTGACTTCTTCCTCCAATTGGCATAGACAGGCAGCCCCGAAATCCCTAGCCTCATTGACAGGTGGCCCCAACTTACCCCACCTTCCAGCGTCACAAGCCAGACGCCCCCGGTTTCCGCTCGCGCGGATAGTCCAGTCCCTCCCGGGTGCGGCTTATCTGTCTCCTTTGCATGTCTCCATCCATGTCTCTGGACACGTGGAGGCCATCCGTTCACTCCTTGGACCCTTTAAATTTTTCCTCAGCCCACGACAACAGAAAACGGAGTCGTCGTCCGTCCTTCATCCCAACGTGCGCTTGTTTCTTTGGCCCCGCTAACGTAATTACGAGGGTTAGGGAGAATTAATGCAAGGAAAAGCTGCCTAATTCTGAAAAAAATGACGCCAATTACAGCGGGTGCAGTTTTTGTTGGCCAGGCTAACAACACTAAAAACGCAAAGATAATTATCAGATTTGCATCTTCCTCATCTCCCACACAACAACAATGGCATCTCAGTCAAATCACATTATGCCTATCAACGAAGACAACTACTTAGATCTAGCACCGCCATTACTTCCACAAGTACCAAGCATGGTCATGCCGCCGGTTGCAAGTGCCACATCCTCGCCGAATTTCTTTGGGATCAACATTCCTTATGGTCATAAGGAAAGAATAGAGTTAGAAAATGTAAGTCATATTGTACTAATGTAAATATGTTTGCATATTTTATATGATTTCTAACTTGCTGCGTATGATAACCTTTTCAAACCCAAACATGATTCTGGTAAAATGGATTTTGCTACTCAAGTAGAAAATTCTCTACAAGATAGGATACCAAAGGTTGGTATGAAATTCTACACTATGGAAGAAGCCTATAACTTTTACAATGCTTACGCCAGAGACAAGGGTTTCAGTATCCGAAGGAGTAGTTCACACAATGTTAAAAATACTACAACAATAAAGAATAGAACTTTTTGTTGTTCTCGTGCAGGTATCAAATTAAATTTTTTTTATACTAGTTTCTTCATGGTTTGGGATAGAACATCAATTTAATCAATTTTTTATTATCAATAGGTATTCGGGTCCTGATAAAAGAGAAGAAAAATCCAAGTATAGTAGGCCTGAGACATGATGCATGTGTCAAGCACGCATGAAGATAAGTCTCACGGATGGGTTGTACTACATCTATGAATTTGAGCATGAGCATAACCATATTCTTGCTACTGCCATCCAAGCCCAGCACTTAAGATCTCAAAGGAGAATAACTACAGCACAAATTGCCAGTGTCAAAGCTGCTAAAGCGGTTGGGATTTCAAATAAAGCCACTTTTGATCTCATGGCAAAAGAAGCCGGTGGAAATGAGAATCTTGGATTTATGCGTGAAGATATGAAAAATAAATTATATTCAAAGAGATCACTGAAGGTAAAATAAGGAGACACGGGAGCAGTGTTGGAATATTTGGAGAAGAAAGCATCAGAAGATAGGAAGTTTTTCCATTCCTTTCAGGTTGACGATGACGACTTGATAACGAATATTTTCTACACTATGAAGTTTACGGTGATGCCATTTGCTTTGACACAACATACAAAAAGCTAAATGATGGGCGTCCATTCGATTTGCTAGCTGGAGTGAACAATACAAGACAACTACTATTTTTGGTGCTGCACTTTTGTATGACGAACTGTTGAAAGTTTTGTGTGGCTTTTCAAAACCTTTTTAGCTGTTATGTCATGCAAGAAGCCAAAGATCATTTTAAATGATAAAGATGCAGCAATGGCAAAAGCAATCAAAGATAGTACTACCAGAGAGTCATCACAGGATTTGTGTTTGGCATATGAACCAGAATGCATGCAAGCACCTTTCTGGAGGTGTGGAAGAATATAAGAAGTTCAATACATATTTTCAAAACTGTATTTATGATCAAGAGGACGAGGAGGATTTTATAAACGTGTGGAACAATTTGCTAGATAAGTATAAGCTACAAGAAAATAAATGGCTCGAAAGATTATTTGATAAAAGGGAGCAATGGGCCTTAGCATATGGACGAAATACATTTTCTGCTGATATGGTTAGCACTCAAAGAAGTGGAAGCATGAATAATGAATTGAAGGGATATATTAGTGTCAAATATGACATACTTACTTTTTTTAAGCACTTTGACAGGTTGGTGGGAGATAGAAGATATGAAGAGGTAAAATATGATTTCAAGGCAACACAAAGTATACCAAAGTTGAAACCAAACCTGAGAATACTAAGGCATGCAGCAAAAAGTTATACCCTAGCAGTATTCAAGCTAGTACAAGAACAAGTGATGCAAACACTAAACTGCGATCCATTCTATTCTGGTGATATGATGCTGAAAAGGTGTACAAAATAAAGGTTTATGGCAAGAAAAACGAGCATGTCGTAAAGTTTTCTGCACTGGAAAGTCATGTGAAGTGTAGCTGCAAAAAGTTCGAATTTGCTGGAATCTTATGCTGCCAGGAATTGAAGATACTTGATATTAACAATATAAAAAAAATTCCTAGACAATTGATGCAAAAGTAGTTCATATTTAAGAGCAACCCCGAGATACATGAAGATCCCAAAATAAAGCTATCAAAACGCAGAAAAGAGTTGTGCAGAATGTTCCTTCAGGTAGCTAACCGAGCTGCTGAATCGGATGAAACATACTCTATTGTTGTGAACAGTGCAAAGAAATTAGCAGAGGACGTGGAGAAAAGCCTGAAAAATAGAGGTGATACAGATACGGGTACTTCATCTGGAATACTACTTGTGTTAACCCCACATATGCCACACAATTTATTTGTTTTGTAATTTTTTTTTAAAAATAACTTTTGCAGCTACACTACAACCAGACCAGGCTATAAAACCAAAAGGTGTCAAGGTTAAAGAGAAGGCAATCCATGGATCTGACAGACCAATTGGTGGATTTGAGAAGGCAACTCAAAAGGGAAAAAAGAATAAGAGTGACCCAAAGACATCTGGTTCTGCATCTAATTTTGAGAAGGCAACACGAAAGAGGAAAAAGACCAACAATGACTCAAAGGCATCTGGCTGAGCAATAGAATAAGATATTGTGACACATTTGCAACCACACGCTATATTGGTATAACTTTTCAACATTATTTACTATTATAAGACTGGTCACATATTCAGTAGTGATATTCAAATCCCTTTTTTGTTTTGAACAGGACCATTTAGGGACTAGTACAGATCAACATCACATACAAACACCAGGCTACTATCAAGGCTACTATCCAGTTGGAAATGCTTTGATGCATCCATCCTTCGGTTCTTTCTTTGGGACCCTGATCATGGTCAACATACACAGCAAGGAAATACCACTCAATCATTTGTTACAAATCCCTACAATAATATGTTTTCTCGTTTTAATTGAACTATCAAAAGCCACGTCCTTTTAGGAGAATGGATGTGTTCTGCGCACTATCTATCGAATCCTTTGTATCAAACAATTTGTCTTACCAGGAACTACATTTTGTGTTTTGTTCATAAACAATTAATACAATTTCATTTCTGTTCACAAACTAATCAACCGATTGCAAGTATCACACTGAAGTGGTAAAGTGCATATTCCTCACGAAAAAAAGGGAAGGCACAAGGCAATTAACCAGACTAAATTTTTTAGGAGGAAGATTCTTTGCTCTGAGAAGAGGACCTTGAAGGATACACCATCACCATCGTCTTCACAGCACCTGCTATCAGCAAGCTCATGCATCATCCTCCTAGCTCGATGTCCCACCATGGTGACCCTAACTGGACGCAGCGACGAGGAAACCGCAAAATAGAAATCCTCACTGCCCTAATCGAGATCTTGCAGCAGGAATCGAGGTTGTGGCCACTCAAATCGAAATCCTGCAGCCGGAATCGAGGTCCTACGCACCCAAATCAAAATCAACAATAATCGAGATTCCACACACCAAATCAGTTCCCTACCACCGTACTTTACCTTGTTGTTGCACCAATTGAGCTTCTTGCTACTAGATGTAGGGGGTGTTTGGGACACAGGGGCTAAAATTTAGCCCCTGTCATATTGGATGTTTGGACACTAATTAGGAGTATTAAACATTGGTTAATTACAAAACTAATTGCACAACCCCTAGGCTAAATCGCGAGACGAATCTATTAAGCCTAATTAGTCCATGATTTGACAATGTGGTGCTATAGTAACCATTCGCTAATGATGGATTAATTAGGTTTAATAGATTCATCTCGCGATTTAGCCTAGGAGTTCTGCTATTAGTTTTGTAATTAGCTCATATTTAGTCATCCTAATTAGCATCCAAACATCCGATGTGACAGGGCTAAAATTTAGCCCCTGTCTCTCCCAAACACCCCCGTAAAGTCCCGCTGAGATCGAGCTCTTTGATTTGTGCAGCAGCTAGGCGGACCAGCTTGGAGCAGACAAGGGGAAAGGATAGAGCGGAGAACGGAGCGGCGACAGACTAGACGACGGTTCTGTTTCCTAGTGGCGTGGGATAATGATGGAAAGCCAATAGGTGGTCTCCACGTGCGGAGGGGCACGGATGGAGACATGCAAAAAGACACCAAAAAGCCGCAGCCCTCCCTCCCTCCCACAGTCCCATGGCCGCATGCCGGCATGGCGCTAGCAGCCTCGGTCCGTCCTCCTCCAAGGCTCCAACGCCTCATTGCCTCGTAACCGCCGCCGGAATCAACCAATCCAAAGCTTCGGGCTCTATCCAATCCACGAGGCGATCCCGATGGCCATGGCGGCCTCGCCCCCGCTGACATCGTGGAGATGGAGACCTCTCCTCGCGGCGCATCCACGGGCGAATCGGTCTCCCGCCCTGCGCCCGCGGGCGCCCGCTTCTCCTCTCTGGACCTCCATTCCCGGCAATCCATGTGCCGGAGCCGCCGTCGCGAGGACGCCCTGTGCGGCGGCGGTATCAGGTGGCGCGAAGGCGGAGGTCACGGAGCGGGAGGCGCCAGATTGGGATGGTCTGAAGCGGGTGGCGCTGGTCGCGCTTGGCTGCTGCGCTGCGGCCGCCGTGCTCGGCTGCGGCGCGGCGCGGGCGTCGGCGGAGGACTCGATCAGGGCGTCCGGGTTCGGGCTGCGGGTGGCGGAGTCGCTGCGGAGGCTCGGGTGGCCCGACGACGCCGTCGTGTTCGCGCTCGCCACGCTGCCGGTGATCGAGCTGCGGGGGGCGATCCCGGTCGGGTACTGGATGCGGCTCCACCCAGTCCGCCTCACCGTCCTATCCGTTCTCGGGTTTGTAACTTCGTATGATTGTATCCCCTTGGATCTCTGGTGTTGCTGTCTCTTTTGGCGAATGCTGTGCTAGCTAGTACTTGACCACTAGGTGTTCGAAGAATTGCCGATGTGCGGTAGTACAGTACAGAGGGGCAGCGATTATATGCCGATTAGTGAGTTCTTAATGCCAATTAAAATTGTTGGATATGTGCTATTTGTTCTGTAACTAATGTCTAGAACAAAAGTGGTGAACATTTCAGCACGGGCTTAATAATGCAATGAAATTCACATGGTAAAATTGGGGTAGTAGCTTAATTTACCTGGCTGGATTGTGTAGGGTATGCTGCAAAATGATAACTACCATGACATGTGAACTAATTGAAGATATGCAGGCTCATTTTATTCAGTGGTTTAACAGAATGTTTTAGTTAACCAAAGTTCATCCCTAGATCAGCTTACCTATTATCTTTATGCACACCTAGTATATGCTCTGGACTGTAAGTTCTCTCTTGGTGAATAAGTTGCTGAAATCAGAAGATGCTAACACTTGATTACAGATTTAAATCTGCACTACCTAAAAAGGAGTATAAAATTCCAAAGGAAACACAGGATGAAGAAGCAAGGGACTGAAAACAGCATAGTGACCAGTAGCGTGTTAAGATAATTATTCTTTAGTTTATTCAGCATTTGACTGACTAGTCCTTAGTACATGCTTTGTGACTACTGTTAATGCAGCAGTGATATTTATGCCCTTTTAGTAACACATCCAGGAGGAAAACTGCCTGTTATTGGAATTAGTACAGAACATACTATTGATTCTCTACATAAAAAGGTTCGCGATAGATATACAGATTCTGATTTAAGTTGTGCCTTTCTCCAGGAACTTGGTGCCTGTGCCATTTATCATCCTCTACCTGAAAAAACTTGCGACTTTTCTCTCCCAGAGAAGCGCCTCTGCAACCCGATTTATGGACCTTCTCTTCGAGCGGGCACGGCGGAAGGCTGCGCCTGTTGAGGAATTCCAATGGCTTGGATTGATGTTGTTTGTTGCCGTTCCGTTTCCTGGAACAGGGGCATGGACAGGGGCGATCATTGCATCTGTCTTAGGCATGCCGTTCTGGTCAGGTTTCTCAGCTAATTTTATGGGAGTCATCCTAGCAGGCCTGCTGGTGAACTTGCTCATGAATCTCGGTCTGAAATATGCGATTATCACTGGAGTAGTTCTGTTCTTTGTATCTTCTGCCATGTGGAGTGTACTTCGATCCCTCAAGAAGTCAGTCAATGCCAAATGATCTAACAAGTCTCCACGAAGTTGTTTCTGATGCCTGGAGAGTTCACCCTTACGTGGGGATTACAGTTGGGTAAAATTTTCTCTCTTTTTTCTTTTGCTTGTATATGCAGAGCTACCTCTGGAGCTATATCTTCTCGTCTCTGCAGCCGTTACAGTGATTTTAGTAGAGTAACTGTAGGCGTGCCGGTGCCGCACAATTTTCAATCAAGCTTACATATTTGTTTCTTATTTGATTCTGCTGGTGATTAGTACATCATGGTTAAGCGCTTGCTCTCATAAAAACATTGTGAAATGGGTTTCAATGGGCCTTGAATTGGTACTGGGCCTTTGAAAGGAGGAGCCGGATTCAGCAAGTCACGGCGTACCTTGAGGCCCCCTATACGACGTCCAAACGCGATTGGACGGCTCCCAGCATGTGCAAGCAACCCAAGCACTCCAGGACTTGGTTTTCCACGGGCGTAAAGCAGGCAGGACGGCCAGGACGGCGGCGGGAGCGCCAAGGAGCACTCGCGCGCGGACCGGCGGACGCGCTGGCCTTCCACGCCGCACGGCCCTACGGAGGAGAGGGAGGAGGTGGAGCTCGCGCGGCCCCGGAGGCTGGGTCGGCCGCGTCGCCGAGCGCCATGTCCGGACGCGCTTAAAAGGAGTGTTCCTCATCATCACCGGCCTTCACGCACTTGACCGCCATGGTGGTCTGGCCGTGGCACAGCAGGCACTCGTCCCTTCGCGCCTCCGCTGCGTCCCAGCAGCCGCCCGTCTCCCTCGTCGCGCCCTGGCTGCCGCCTCCCTCCCTCCACGACGTGCCGGAAGGGGCGCGGCCCTTCTCTCTGGGGCAGCACGTCGCGCAAATCACGCAGGAGAGCGTGCGCGGGGGTGGGCGCGCTGGGGAGAGACGAGTCCGCTGGCGTTGCCGATTTTGCCTCCGCCCACGGTCTGTGTTTCCTTCCGGTGAAAAGATGAGCCTGGGCAGCAAAACAGTTGCAGCCGTCGGATCCTATTTGAACGTCGGATGAGCAAGCGCAAGGTACGCCGTGACTCTGCAAGGCTCGCCGAAAACGCGACGGCAACTAGGATCTCCTCTGCCTGTGCACTCCGGAGACGACGTCGTTGTCCGGCACCACCGACCCGTGGGCCACGAAGGCGATGCGCTTCCCGCATCTCACTGGCTCCTTCAAGGCAGAGGTGATGTTCGAAAGCAAGGTCTTCTGGGCCGACCTCTCACGAGGCCTCGCGTACTGCGACCTGCGCCTGCGCGGCAGGGGGAACTCCGCCGTGCAGTTCGACTTCGGCTTCATCGAGTTGCCCTACGGGTACGAGATTCTCTTCAAGGATTTGCCGGTGCATGAGCTGACGGAGCCGCCGGAGATGAACCGGACCATCGGCTGCGTCGGCGGCTGCATCAAGTTCATCTGCATCGACCGTCCCCGGGGACATCCTTGCAACGTGATGGTGAGGGCGTGGACGCTGGACCTGGACCGCAAGGAATGGAAGGCCGAGAAGGGTTTCCTCTGGAAAGAGCTCTGGGAGCAGGTCGCGTTCATGTTCACGGACCACGCGGAGTTGTGGGACGTGGAGCCCCGGTACCCCGTGCTGATGCCGGATGGTACCCTCTGCCTCATGCTGGGGGAAATGCGCCCCAGGAGGAGGGAGGAGGTCGATTGCATCGTCTGCCGCTTCGACATGCGCAGCAAGAGACCCCTGTGGCACGGAACTGTTGTCGACTACCATATCATGTGGCCTGTTATCTTACCCGGCAACTTCTTCACCAAGTGCTATCCTCCTCCCTGTCCACGCGAGAACAAGCTGCCAGCACGCAAGAGGAGACGGCAGCAAAGCATCGATCGTGATTTGTGAAGCAGAAGCCGATGCTCGGTCCTGCGGTTGCTCAGCTTGTCGTCGTCCTACTACTGCAATTTCTTCCTATGAACTGTGCGATTCATGCTTACTGAAATTTGTTTATTTACTTCTCCTCGTGTCTTGCTTGTTAATTAGTTAGTGCACGTACTCTAGCTATCATATGAAATATCCTGCTTATACTTAATCTGTGTGTCGTCGTTAGTAGTTGTCTTGATTTTTTTTTGGTTACACTCCAGCCAACATTACATTGCTAGCACTGACATGGTTTAATTTGTACATTGTTTTATTTGGCAGTGATGAAGGATTGAAGTCAAGGGACCATATGCTGAAATGAATCAAGACAACGTTTCACGTCTTTTTTTTTTATTTGGGTGCTCACAATGCAAATTCACAATAGGCTAGGCTGGAAGGCACCACCCCACTTGAATTTTCAGCATGTCACTGAGAATGAATAAAACAACTGCAATTGTTTGATATGCCGTATGGCTGATTCAGTTGGAACACTTCGTCAGTGTACAGATAGTAGATAGAGCAGGTAGCAGTTGAGGGTGGGCGGTTATTTTTTTTCCGTTACTAGGTCCCCTTTGGCGGGCTTCGGGAGGTGCTTCTTCACCGGCTTCACCTGAAGTCCTGCCAAACGGACCATGCAAAAACGGCTTCAGGGTGAAGCTGCATCGAACCCGGCCATTGAAATGAACTAGGCGAAGGGAGCCGAAAAAAGTGACTCCCCGTGGCTCCTCCCTCACCTCCCGTGGTTCTTGGCGAAAATGCCCTGCTCTGGCGATGCTTGTCGATGGCTCATGCTGGGGAAGAGCAGTGGCAGCCCACACTGGCGAGGAACGGTGACGGCGTGCCCATGGCAGCGAGGGGCGGAAGCAATAGCGGAGATGCGGCAGGGGATGGGGCTGCGTGGATGGAGCATGGAGATTGGGGCGTCGCGTGGCCTGGTCGGAGTGGAGTAGCAAAGAGAGCAGCGCAGGTGGTTGGACCTCGGAGAGATGCCCGCAGGGAAGTGCACAGTGGTGCATGTTCCAGTAGCTACCAGATAAGAAGGAACAGGCGGATAGGAAGGAAGCAGGAGGAGCCGCATAGGAAAGAAGAGCCGATAAGGAAGTAAAAAGGCACGGGATAGGAAAGATAAAAAAATAAGCGCGTTAAAAAATAAAAATACTAATTCAATATTAATTTAATTTATATTCAATAATTTTTTTTCTATTGGTTAATCTAATTTCTATTCATTATTTTTTTCATTTTATATGACAACTCATATTATAATTGAGGGCAAATATAAACTAATGTATACATCCAAATCACATAGCTGAGGGCATATATGACATTTGACCTGTTACATCCATTCATAAAAAATACAGAAGAATTTCATAATGGCTTCAGCTCTATCGAAGAAGCCACTTCACCGGAGAAGCCACATTCGGAACCGTTTTAGTCACAGCCACAGCCCTGCCATAAGGAACCTAGATCTCTTGGTTGATTTGGGCACTTCGGTAATGGGTGTTGAAATATGTGTGTTTCCCTCCTCACTCTCACACAATATGTTCTCTCTGCCTTTGTTTTGAAGCTTATTGATTCGCCACATCAAACACTGGCACCATGTGCCATTGTAACTTCATTGTGCTTCATCCATTCACCGGAGAATTCTTTTTTATTTATTTATAGTTCACAAAAAGGTCATTACAATGATGGCGAATTTAAAAGGTAGTTTATCTGTTACTCTATATTAGAGCTACTTGCTTAGGCGAATGAGGAGCGCATGAGGCACTGTTGCAAGCCGGTAAGACACTGACACGGGGGGAGGTAGACTTGGTGCATCTGTACGTTTCCCGAGACATCATGCTGCTGAAATATCTGGTAGTTGTTGCTACTCACAACAATAGTACTACTCTGAGTAAAAAAAGAAATATAAGTTCCTAACACCTACATGACAAACCTTTTCTTCCTCCGTTCCTCACTCTCGTCGCCATCAGTACCCTTCTCCATATGTTTGTAACTTTGTATACAATAAACTTTCGTTTCTTTTCTCCAAATGTTCTCTCCTTCATACCCTAACATCAAAATTATTTCTAAATCTCTAACATATCCTACATATGTTTATATATAATGCATTTTTGTTTCTTTTTCTAATAAAATGATGATACACATCTGTTATTTTGAATACTTCATTTCAAAATCTATAATCCAGCTACCTATATATTATCAGTCCTTTATTATAATTCATGAAGCACAAAACTATGAGCGGCACAGCGAGCGCCCCATCCGCCTAGTTACAATAATCATAACTATCACTCCCTCTCATCACTAATAGCACAATTGTATTGCTATATTTGGCTTGCTTGTTGAATGACTGCGTGTCGTACATGGAACTTGAACGTGATTATTGCTTTCAGGTATTTGGTTAATTGCTTTGAAAGTAGAAATTAGCCATGTTTATATGAGAATCGGACGGCTGTTGTTATGCATCTGCTGGAGACCCGTAGCGCGCGCTCAATTGTTGGAGAGCACACCAGCTTATGGATCTGCGTGGTTTCCCAAATTGGTTGCACATGTTGCTGTTTTGTCATGATTCTAGAGCTGTTTACTTAAAAAAAAAAGATTCTGGAGCTGGAGCTCCTTGTCTCGTGGCGTTTTGTTTCCCGCCCAAATTACAAGTCAGTTTAATTTTGTCTCTGTCCAAGTTTTCAAAGAACATATTAAAATATATAATACCAAATAAATATGCTATAATTTGATGGGTTTTGATCTTTTTTTTAAAAAAAAATGAGTGCGTGCACATGCACATTTATGGTACATTGAATGAACAACTTGTGTAATTTTATTTTTTTTCTTTTTGGTAATAGAATTTGCAGCCTAGCTTCACAGAAACCATAATATACACAGGTAGAAAAATGAGCATTAATCCCTGTTAGAGAGAGTCATACCTCTCGAATATCCAACCAGAACTAATCTTTCGGGACTAAAAATCCCCCTCTTTAGTCCTAGGTCACTCATTTGTCTTTAGTCCGGGCTGATAATATCAATCGGGACTAAATATATTTTTCGAAAAAAAACACACGCCGGATCTGCTCCAGCTTCCAAATACGCCCGCTTCTCCAAGAATCACAATCACAAATTCCTTATGCGAGCATGCGAATTATACAAGAATAAAAAAAATCACAATCACATGAATCACAACAAGAATCACAATGCACCTCACAACCAATATCACACAATACAACCAATCAAGTAGTAAATCTGATTTCTGCTCAAAGGTTTCTACAAACCAACAAAAACTTAGCATGCATCTTACAAACATTCTTCATGTAGTAGTATTACTTATTACATGAAACTACCGAAAACCAGCATGCCATCGACGAAGAACATGAAGCCGCAGCGAGCAGGAACTGGAGGACCGGCGGCCCGCGCCTGCGGCCTGGAGGACGGTGCGACCCGGAGGCTGGGCGGCTAGCAGAGGGAGGAGAGAGCTGAGGGAGGAGAGGAGGCTGTGGAGGGAGGAGAGACGAAGTGGTCGGTGGGGTGGGGAAGATAAGGTCGGTGGTGAGGGAGGCCGGTGGGGTGTTGGGAGGAGATAAGGATAGGCCGGTGGGGGAAGATAAAAAAGGAGTCGGAGGAAATAAGAAAAGATGTAGTCCCGGTTGGAGCCACCCATCGGGACTAATTCATTTATCCAGCTGGTGGCTCCAACCGGGACTAAAAGTTCCACTTTTGTCTTGGTTGGAATCACCAACCGGGACTAAAAGGACCTCCCACGGACTACGAAATTTAGATTCGGGATTAATGCTCTTTAGTCCCGGGTCAAAAACAATCAAGATGTTTGTCTTTGATGAAAAGTCATTTCTAGTGATAATAAGAGTATTACACCATGACTACCGTTTGACAAACGAAGCTCAAAACCAGTGCTACTCCTTCCTGCACTCAAGGAGCATAAAAGACCTCTAATGCAAAAGACAACTGCCGAAGTCTGAAACCGCATCTGCTTAAAACCAAAAGCCCTGTACCGGGGCGACCTCTTTCATGGACGGTCTGTTAGTGCCACATATGTCCGAGCACTGCTTGGCCAGCTCTGCAAGCCCCCTGATCAAATCAGCGCTTTCTTGCCCCTTATCTTAGGGTGCGTTTGGTTGGGAGACAATGTAGAACGGGACGGTCCCGTTCCAGTTTTTCGGGATGGGATGATCCCATTTCTTGTTTGGTTGAATGGGATGGGATGATCCTATTTTTTGTTTGGTTGGAGAGATCGCTATAGACGGGACAAGCACCGTTTTCTTCTCCTGTTAACACCGTTCGTGGGACCCCACCTGTCATACTAAACAGGTATTTTCTTTCCTCCACCGACCGGCCGCGGAGGAGCTCGCGCCCGCCCGCGCCCGCTCGCCCGCCGGCCGCGCCCGCTCGCCCGCCGGCCGCCGCCCGCTCGCCCGCCGGCCGCCGCCCGCGACCGATCGCCAGCAGACGATCGAGCCCGCTCGCCCGCCCGGCCGCCGCCCACGGCAGCCAGAGCCCGATAGACCAACGGCAGAGCCCGATCACCCGCAGGCCGCCGCCCGATCGCCCGCCCGCGCCCGCTAGCCCGCCGGCCGCCGCCCGATCGCCCGCCCGCGCCCGCTCGCCCGCCGGCCGCCGCCCGCTCGCCCGCCCGCGCCCGCTCGCCCGCTGGCCGCCGCCCGCGCCCGCCGGCGCTCGCCTGCGCCCGCCCGCGCCCGCCGGCCGCCGGCGCTCGCCCGCGCCCGCCCGCGTGGACAGACGGCGCGTGACGGGGGCGAAGTGGGATGCCCCCGTCCGCTCGTTTTGGTGGGACGGGGGCATCCCGCATCTGGAGGGTATATTCCCTCGTAGGGATGTCCCCGTCCCACCTGTCCTCCAACCAAACGCGGGACGAAGTGGGATCGTCCCGTCCCGTCCCACTTCGTCCTCGCAACCAAACGCACCCTTAGTGATCGGTTCCAGGATTCAGGGAGTAAAGTTTACTCCTTGTCAATGTGTAGATACTAATTTATTAAATATAGGTTAATTACAAAACTAATTATATAAATTAAGGTTAATTCGTGAGACGAATCTATTAACCCTAATTAGTTCATGATTTGATCATGTGATGCTACAGTAAATATGTGCTAATTATGGATTAATTAGACTAGATTCATCTTACGAATTAGTCACAGCTTTGCAATTAGTTTTATAATTAATTCAGATTTAGTTATTCTAATCGGTATCAAACGTTCAATATGATAAAAAAAAATTAGTCCATGAATCCTGCCCTCGGCAAAACCGTATCAAGATTTCTCTTTCATGGCTACCAAGAAGCTTGACGACAAGCTTTTTTGCGTCTCAGGCCCGTCTAGTTTCAGCGGCACCTACATTCAGAACTGATGACCTGAACA
Source organism: Setaria italica (assembly GCF_000263155.2). Classification (NCBI taxonomy): domain Eukaryota; kingdom Viridiplantae; phylum Streptophyta; class Magnoliopsida; order Poales; family Poaceae; genus Setaria; species Setaria italica. Next base: position 2,969,536 of record NC_028458.1, read on the forward strand.
CTGGGGGGAGAGCATGAGCGCCCCTCGCGCTCTGGGTGGCGACACGGGCGACCGCGCCGCCGCTCTGGGCGCCGCCCCCGCCGACGAGCCACCCGCTGCCTACCCTCGCCTAGCATCTGCCTCCCCTCCTCTGCTTCCTTCACCCACGCACCTCCGCCCCCTCTACACCCCTCTCGGAGACACAGTGCCTCTGCCTCCGCGCAAGAAAGCTCCACACCGGAGCATTGGAATGAAGATGGCATCCGCACCGCGTTCCACGCGTTTGGCCAGGTGTGCTGCGTGGCCAAGAGCAGCCTCCGCGAGGTGGAGGACCGCCGGGGCTACGGCATCGCGGACTACTCCGTGGTCCGCGTCCTCGTCCTCATCGACGACGATCGCAAGGTGACGTCGAAGCTCCTGGTCCGCAACCCGAGAGGCGACATCGCCGGCATCGCCAACGTTAGGGTGGTCGGGCGCTGGCCTCATGCGCCCGGCGCCCCGCCTCCTGATGATCACCACTTCTCGGATGGGTCTTGCGACGGCCCACCCCAGGAGGACGACGTCACACCTCAGCGCGGGCGCCAAGGTGCGTTCCAAGGTTCAAGCTCTCGCTCGCAGTTCCCCCGCTCTGGCTTCTCCGGTGCTTCCTCACGTGGGGGGACTTGCCGGGCGCTCGGCAGCATGCTGTACCCCTCGGTTCCTTTATGGACCTGGGCGGCCGGGGCACTTACTGCGCTCTCCCGCACCCTCTCTCTGGCTGGGGTGCCACAGCTGGTGATCCGTGATCTGCCGACGCCTGCACGTCCACGCACACCACCTCCGCCGCCTTCTCCGACGGTGATGATCAGCGACTCGGACGAGATCGCGTCGGCGCGCCGTCAGCCCCGCTCTAGGATCCCATCCCTGAGCGAGCTCCTGGAGAAGGAAGAGCACGAGGTGAGCATCCGGCGCCGGCGCGTGCGTCGCAAGCGTGCCGCGGACAGTGCTTCCAAGATTCGCCGCAGCAGGCGGCTGGCGGCCGAGGATCCGTTCTACGTCGACGCCACCACCAAGGCTTCGCGCATCAAGGCGGCGCAGATGGACCTCACCAAGGCGTCAGACCGCATGAAGACCGCCATTGAGGCCTCCTGCCTGCTGGAGCGTCCTCCTCCTGAGAAGATCTCTTCTTCCAAGCTGCGTTGCCTGGGGCGTGTCTGCGGCCTCGCTCACCTCTCTGAGGTCGAGGATGAGGTGGTGCCTTCTGTTTGATGTTGATCAGTGTGCTTCGTAGCTGTAGCGTGTGTGCTCTGTGGGGTGGCCTGTCACACACAGATGCTTCTCCCCTTCTCTGTGCTTGGGAGCTCGATGCTGGTCGTTTAGTTTGTGTCAGTGCTTTGCGAAGGCCGTTCCTCGCAAAAGCTTTTCTCCCTGCCTGTTTTTGGGAGCTTTGTGAGTCGTTGTGGTTGCTGTCCCGGTTTAGAGGTGGCCGGCGTAACCCATGTCTGTAATGTCAAATGTGTTAAGTTTGTTTCGTGAACTGCTGTGCTCCCTGCTCGCTGTTTTTTGTTTGGCTTGTTGTCTGGTGTGAGTTTGTTTTTTATGTTAACGCACACCTTCTCCTTTCTCTCGTGGAACGTCCGGGGGTGCTTACAGAGCTCATTGCTCAACGGCCCACTGTGGCGGCCTTGCAGGAATCTAAGCTGCAGGACATAGACACTTGTAAACGGAAAACGTTTCTACCTTCTCGCCTCGCCTCCTACTCCACGCGCCCGTCTGTTGGTGTCTCGCGAGGCATTTTGTCAGCTTGGGACTCGTCTGTATGCGTACTAGAGTCCTCCTCTGAACGGCCATTCTCCCTCACAACGCGCTTCTTGCTAGCTGCTGACAAGAGTTCCTTCACTCTCACAAATGTTTATGCGGCCTGCATCGCACGACGAGAAGCCAGCGTTCATCGCTGAGCTTGTTTCCTTAGCAGACTCGATTGTAGGTCCTTGGATCATCATTGGTGACTTCAACCTAACCCGGGAACCTTAGCACAAATGTTTGAAAATGCATGGTTACAGCAATGGCATTCTTGGACACCCTATTGATCCAGCGCTCCCCTGCCCAGTTCTTCAGTACGCGGATGATACCCCCTAACCAAAGGGGACACCCAATCGATGGAGGCTCTTAAAACAATTCTGGGCGACTTCTCGCTTGCCACAGGGCTCACCATTAACTTTCACAAGTCTACCTTCGTCCCTATGCATATAAGTCCTGACATCGCGGCAACCATGGCAGAGACCCTCGGATGTCATGTGTCCTCTTTCCCACAAACTTACCTCGGGCTCCCACTTTCACCCCACAAACTTCGAGTTTCAGACTACCACGCTCTCCTGACCAAATTTGACAAGTACTTAGCAGGTTGGAAGGCTCGGCTGCTTAGCACTGGGGGCCGCCTGGTTCTGGTCAATGCAGTTCTCAGCAGTCTGGCCATCTACTTCATGTCTTCTACTCTTTTGCCAAAGACGGTTCTTGAAGCACTGGACGCTCGTAGACGGGCTTTTCTCTGGACCGGCGAGGAGAAATGTCACGGCTCGCAATGCCTCATTGCCTGGGAACGTGTGTGCCAAGGTAAAGAGAATGGGGGCTCGGAATCAGATAACTTGCAGATCAAAACCACGCCCTTCTTCTCAAAATTTGTCCACAAACTACATGAATCAGAGGTGCTACCTTGGAAGAACTGGTTCTTGAGCCAACACCAAGACGCCCTGGGGGAACAAGAACCAGACTCGTACATTGCCAGGTTGCTATTTGAGGAGCTACCGCGTTACCGTCTCATCACGGTGGCCCGGGTTGGGAATGGAAAATCAACAGACTTTTGGCAGGATAAGTGGCTTCTCAACTCCACCCTGGCTGAGACCTTCCCTGCTCTGTACTCCCACACCGTTCGTCCGTCCATCTCTGTCCGACAGCCCAGATACTCGCTCTCTGATTCATCAACCCAACGCTCCTTTCAACTCTAAAGATATCTACTATGCCCTCCAAAGCGAGCAACCTCCAGACCCAGATGCACACCGCTTGTGGCGCACCAAGCTCCCCTCCAAAGTGAAGTTCTTTGGGTGGCTACTTCATCATGGAAGACTTAACAGTAGAGCATCGCTTTTCCACCGGCACATCAGGAAATTAGAAGAGTCATACTGTGAACAATGTGTTGGGGTCCTAGAAACGGACGTGCACATCTTCTCGCAATGCCCAAGCGCACAACGACTGTGGAGCTTGCTAGGCATCACCCCTCACCCTGACGAATTCAGGCGCCCCTGGATCCTGGGCAGAGAACTCTCGCTCCCAAGCTCTGTTCACCTGGACGTCGTCATCCTAGTGCTCTGGCATATTTGGAAGGCGCGAATCGCACTGATCTTTGACCATACCCCGTCTTCGGCTGCGGAAGTGCTGCGGCGTGTGGTCAACAGCATGAATGCATGGAGCTGTCGCTTTGGGAAGACGATATCACAATGGAATTGCTGGCGTGATTCTCTTATGTTCTCGACTGTAATCTCTCTCTACCATCTCAACCTGTAAACTTCCACCTGGTATGCCAGGTCATCCTATGTACTGTGCCACTATTTCGTTCAATGAAATTCAAATGTAGGTAGGGATCTTCCCCCGATGTTGTTCGGAAAAAAAAAGCCCTGCACCGCAAAGGCCCCTCACATCTTTCACCACGCAACTGCTTTGCATTTTTTTTATCTTTTACCTATGTATAAAAGGTGTGCTAATTTTTATCTTTTTACAAATGTAAAAGGTGTGCTTTCTTCTGATCCAGTAGAACTGGCACCTTCAAAAAGGAGGAAAAAGCTTCATCAAACTACGTGGCAAGGAGATCGACCATTTGGTGTTCGATTTTTCATTTTTTGAATTTCTGAGACCACACAACGCAAAATATGCACCAAAAGAGATAAGCTGAGATTTATATACAAAGAAAAAAAGAAGTTCAGGGCTTCATGCAGTCTAAGGTTGCAGTAGTTTTTGAAACCAAAGGTTGCAATAGTTTCCTTCATGAAAACAAAACAAAGGGGGGAAGGAAAGATAAACATAGAACTCTCCCCTCTTGGCCGTGAGGCTTGGGAGAAGAGGATAAAAGCTAGGAAGAGGACACCGCATCCAAGGCTTCGAGAAAAAGCCTTCCCATCTTGGCGGTCGGGATCCGGCCCGGCGCCTCGATCTGGCACGTGTCGCGTGCCCCGTGGCTGCATGCGCGCGCGCGAGGGCGAGGCGACCGTGCGAGCGAGGGAGCGAGACGAGAGCGCGCGCTGGGTTCCTCCCCTCTGCTGCGACGTGGTGGTCCGCGTCGTCGTCGGCTGCAGTGGGGCAGCAGGGGCTCCTGCCACCACCGTCTCGCCGCCTGCCTGCGCGCGGTGCCGTGTGCCGGTCGGCCCGTTCCGGTGCAGGCCGGATCACGACGCCGCACGGCTCGCTTGCCTGACCAGGCCATTTTGATTGCTTTTCAGCACCAACCACCACGCCGCGCCGCGCTTTCACGGGAACGGCAAGCGGCGGGTACGGTGAGCTGGCCCGCGACGCCGGGCGAGGGAGGGGAGGGGAAGGGCGGGGTTGCTTTTCGCCTCGCTCGCCGGCAAAAAGAGGATTCGCGTCTGGGCGCCCTTGGCGCGACGCGCTACCCTGCCGCGCCCTCTGCTGCATGCAGCGTCGTCACCGGCCCACCCTGTCCAGCTGATCCCTGCCAGCCGCCCAGCCGTGTGCAGCCCGGCCATGTGGCCTTGCCGCTCACGCGATCACGAGGCCCTCTCTCCACTAGTTCATTTTTGCCTCGATTTCCATAAAATAGGTGAAGCCAAAGCCACTTAAACCCCCTCCAAATAGGCCCTGTAGCAACCCTAGGTAGACGTGTCCATGAACGTTGGGGAGCATGATCTACTCCGTCTCTCGCTCGCGAAACTGCACAGGCTGCAAGGCCACATGCATGGCCGGATTTGCGCGGCCGGGGGCGGGCAGGGGCGATGGCGCTGCGCAAAGGCCAGGCAGGCAGAGATCAGCTGTTCGGGGCTGGCCGCCTGCCACGCACGCAGTATGCAGAAGGCTAGCTGTTGGCGCGCGCGTCCTGCCAAGGGTGACCGGACGCAAACCCTCTTTTCGCTGGCGACCGAGGAGAAAAGCTACCGCCCCGCCGCTTGCCATTTTCGTGAAAGCGCGGCGCGGTTGGTGGCAAAAAGCAAGCAAGCAGGGCGGAGGCGACCCGAGCCGCGCTGCAGCCTGCAATGGAACCGGCCGACCGGAACACGGCGCACGGCAGCGCGCGCAGGCGACGATGAGAGGACCAGCAGCAGACCAGCACGTCGCTGCAGAGCCCAGCGCGCTCGTCCCCCACGTACGATCGCTTCGCGCCGCGCGTGCATACTACGGCCACAGAGCACACGACACGTACGAGATCGAGGCGCCAGGCCGGATCCCGACCGCCAGAGGCAAAGGGTTTCTTCTGCTCCTGCCTATCTAGGTCGAGTGCTTGCGGCGGCACCTGGCAAACACCTTGGCGATCGGGCTCGATCGGCTGCAAGTTGAAGTCGGAGCCAAATAAATCCATCCATACGTGCAATGTGCACAGAAACAGAATCAGCTAGCTGCACCTACCTAATTGGAGTCCCTATAAAAAAAAAGAGTTGGAGTTATTTTTCGAATAAAAAAGAGTTAGAGTTTTTTTAGAAAAAGAAAAAAAGAGAGTTGCCGGGCTCATAATAAAATAACGAGGGCTATTACGTTTTCTTCTTTGTCTTATTCTTCTCGACAATCAGTTGACCTTTGAAACCGATGGATCAGATCGGCCAACGTGACGAATTGAGATACAGGTTTACACTCTTTTTTTTCAATCTATGATGAATGCATGCATTCTATTCTTTTGTTTCTTTTCCTCATATTCTAGGTACAGCTATATAACCGAATTGCCAATGGTAGTCGTAACGCTAGTGTGAATTTTAGGCGGTACGGTATAAATTACAAGGTGGTTTATGTCTGATTTAATTTTCAGGCGACAACTCCGGAAGTTTGTGTTGAAGCTCAGAGGGAAAAAGTCCGAGCTATATGTTAAAGACATGTACGTCACACACAAATACCGTGCGGATGAAATAATCTGAAGGTCGTCATTGTCTCGAGAAATAATAATGCAGCGAATTGGGATGAGAGTACTGAGAGACGAATTTGATGAGCTCAAGTCTATGGGGGTGCTATGGCGGTGGGCGGTATTTAGGAAGGAAAGGGCCAACATTAATCGTTTAATAGCGTCTGTTAGACGGTCCCTTGACATACAAACATCGGCGTCTGCAAGTAGGGTTGTTGTATTTGACGCCATGTGCAGATGCTTACGACATTAAAGTCCACAGCCATCTCTTGCGCATGCCCTTGAAGGAAGCGTTGAGAAGACGAAGGCTGGGTATGAAGAAGACGAGAGAGATTTTGGCTTCATACTACAATAATACTGCTCAAGATACAAAAGCCTCGCTCTCTTAACACTGCTACTACTACCGAACATGTAAGTGTTACCCTACGAACAGTGCTTGGGAAAGCGTGTACAACGAGATTGATGTTGTACACGGCAGCTTCAGTAGTTTTAGGTTGCATCATTATGTTCTTCTAAAAAGATTTCTAGTTATGTATGAAGGCTTTTTACGAAAGGAGCAGTGAAGGAAATCTGAATAAGGAGGTTTCCGATCCAGATCTTGCATGGTTCTCTCTATTTATTATCTCCTCTCTTCCACTGACGGTAGGACCAATGGTGATAAGAATAACGCGAAGTAGTCATGGTTATCGTAGATGTGATGGAGAAAAAGTCCAAACTACTCCCCTCAAGTATAGCAAAAGTTCAAATAACCTCCTAAACTATTTTCTGGTTCAATTTATCCCCCCCTAAACTATGCTTTTTATTCAACTTACCCCTAATGCAATTTGTTCTTTTCGTTTTCTCCATACACAAGTTAAATTTTAATTTGAGATTTTGCAGGTGATAGTGGACATCAGAATCTACGTTAAAAAATATAATATAATTTTTATCATTATTTTTTATATAATTTTGTATAGAGGGATAAATCTATTATTAAATATTCAAACCCAATCAAAATAATGATGAAAAATTTATGATATATTTCTCATATATCTTATGATGCCTAAAAATTTTAACTTATGACTCCACTTGTACATGAAGAAATAAAAAAATAAATTACATGGTCTAGAGGGCAAATTGAACCAAGAAATACTTTAGAAAATTATGCATACTTTGGTTATACCCCTGTCATTTCTTGTCAACCCCTTCTCAATGCAACTCTCACCGAGCCCGCATACGTGCCGCATGGCCCTCTATTGTCACGTTTCGATGCTAGGCGCGTGTGTGTGTGGATGAGCAGGCTGTGCGTGCACGGTGCACACACCATCTGCCTGCTACACCTTGAAGTTGGTGAGTAGCTTCAACCGGCCGGGGGGTTGTTCAGGCTGGGTCCATCTACACGCGCGGTCAGTGGAGTCGATCATGGCCGAGTAACTCTCACCCTCGCGTCGTTCCTCCGCTGCGTCGACACAACAACGACACCGGCTGAGCAGCGGCACCCCGGTCGGCCGGCCGTTTTACCTGGGCTCAGCTCTATGCACGAGGACGGACCGCACGCCGCACCAGGACCGAGCCGCGGTGGTGCACGTCTCGGCACAATGCTGTAGGATCTAGAGCCGCACACGCGCCACCGCGAGCACCCTGCCGTCGCGCGCGCCAGGGACGCATCGCCGCAGACGGCCGTCTCGTTCGACGGCGTCATCAGAGAAGGCGCGCGCACCGTGCATTTCTCGACGAGCTTGCTGCTGCGGCAGTAAAAGAGAACGGGAAAACTTTGATGGCGTTTCGTTTGTTCTGATCCACAGCCAGAGCCGGCGCCCGGCCGTCCCATGCATCCTTGGCGTGCCGGGGATGCCAGCCTATCTCGAGTTCTCGCTCGCTATAAAATCACCACCTACCCAGGCCATTCTTCTTCGTGCATCCCTCGTCTCGTCTGCGCGAAACCCTTAGCCCCTCCACCCACCACCACCGCACGAAAAAGTTCCACCTGTTAAAATTGTATTTATAACCAGGTAGCTCTTGCTACTGTGCGCCATGCGCCATGATCTATTGTGCACGTGTGCCATCATTGTAATCTTAGAGATAAACTCGGATTGCTTAAAGATAGATTCTCTTGTAAATCAAGTTATAAATCAAACGAGTCCTAGATAATCACAATTGTATTCATGTAAATCTCTTGGTGGTTTTTCACCCTATATAAACACGCAACCGTGGCGAGCTAAGATAAGCAACCACATTTCCTCTTTTCTTTCATTACATGGTAAACAGAGCATCCTCTTCCACAAACATCCACAACCTCCAATGACGTCACCATCAACTTCCATGCCGGCACTATTAGGGGTTGTCTCCGAGAAATTTAACTTGAGACAACTACCTCCTATAGAAGGCTCAATTCCTTCCTGCTATACGAGGAGCTCAACTCATGGGGATTCTAAATGGATCTATCCCTAAGCCACCTAAGACTCTGGAGGTGGTCAAGGTGGACGGCAAGAAGGAGATCGTCCACACTGTCGAGTACGACTCCTGGGTTGCAAAAGATCAGCAAGTATTGAGCTACCTGCTGAATTCTCTCACCAAGGATGCACTAGCACCGGTGGCAACGGCAACCACAGCAGCAGAAGCATGGGAGGCGCTTGAGAGGATGTTCTCAGTGCACTCCAAGGCTCGGATTGCAAATCTGCGCGTCCTACTATCTACAACTAAGAAGGGTAACATGTGGTCCTCAACTTATTTCACCAAGATGTGTTTTTTCAAAGATGAATTAGCCACGGTTGGGAAGTTCATAGATGATGATGAGATGATTCACTTTATCTTGAATGGCCTTGACTTTGATTATAATCCCTTTGTGTCTTCTATGCTTGGTCGGGTTGATTCTCTTTCTTTGAGTGATCTGTACTCTCAACTGCTTACATATGATCAACTCATGAAGATGTATCAAGAAGGTGGCCAATTCCAGTCGTTAACCAATATGGCTGGTAGAGGTCGTGGCTACGGCAACAGCTATGGTGGCCATGGCCGAGGCAATAACAATTGTGGTCGTGGCCATTGCAATGGTGGTCGCGGTGGATCATACCGTGGCAACAATAACAGTAGCACCGGCCCAAGTAACACGTTCAAGCAAGGTGGACGCAATGCCAAGACAATTTGTCATGCAAGAAAGTAGGACATGAAGCAGATCGCTGCTGGTATGGATATGATGACAATGAAGATAAACAAAATCAAAAGTCCGTAGGGGCAGCTACTACTGGTTATGGCTATGACACAAACTGGTATGTAGACAGTGGGACGTCTGATCATGTTACTAGTGAGCTTGAGAAGATGACAGTCCATGACAAGTATAATGGGCGAGATCAAGTACATATGGCCAATGGAATAGGTATAACAATTAGTAACATTGGTCAACTTTACACACCCCTAGCAAAAATATTATTCTCAAAAATATTCTTCATGTTCCTGGTGCTAGCAAGAATTTAGTTTTTGTTCATAAGCTAGCTCGAGATAATGATGTCTTCTTAGAATTTCATCCAAATTTCTTTTGTATTAAGGATCATGAAACGAAGAAAGTCATCCATCAAGGTAGCTGCCAAGGAGGTCCCTATCCCTTAGGATCAAACATATCTCCAGAAGATCCCAGGAAACAAGTTTTTTCGGTCAATAAACCTTCAGCTACATGTTAGCATAGTAGACTTGGTCATCTAGCTTTTCCTATTATAGAGAAAATCCTTAGTTTGAATAAACTTCCTTGTACTAGTGTTAAAACTTCAGAGTCTATTTGTAATTCTTGTCAGATGGCCAAGAGTTGTCAGCTTCCATATCCTATATCAAATAGTTCATTTGAATTTTTTCTTGATCTGATTTTCTCTGAGGTCTGGGGACCTGTTCCCTTATCTGTTGGGCGCCATAGCTATTATGTTAGCTTCATTGATAATTTCAACAAATGTACTTGGATTTATCTGCTAAAGAAAAAAATCCAATGTCTTTCAAGTTTTCCACAATTTCCAACAACTCGTAGAAAGAAAATTCAGTCGAAAGATTAAGTCTATGCAGTCAAATTTGGGAGGCGAATATGAGAAGCTGAATTCCTTTTTCCAACGCATAGGCATCACACATCATGTGTTTTGTCCCCACGCTCATCAACAAAACGGTGTTGCCGAACCATCACATAGTTGAGGTAGGGCTTGCTCTTCTTGCTAATGCATCCATACCCTTGAAATATTGGGATCATGCCTTTCTAATCGCAACCTACCTCATTAACCTTCTTCCAAGCAAATTCATCGACTATGATGTCCCTGTCATTCGACTTCTTCACGAGACTCCTAATTATACACCCCTTCGAGTTTTTGGTTGCGCCTGTTGGCCCAACTTGCATTCATATAACTCGCGCAAGCTTGCTTTTCGCTCTACTCATTGTGCCTTCTTAGGCTATAGTGCTATGCACAAGAGGTTTAAGTGCCTTGACATCTCTACTGGACGCATCTACATCTCTAGAGATGTTGTTTTGATGTGGAAATTTTTCCCTTTTGCTCATCTCAATCCTAATGCCGGCACCCAACTACACAAAGAAAATATTCTTTTACCTTCACATTTGCTTAGCTATGTGGATGTAAGTTGTGTGTATAATGATGCTAATCTATCTAATGGTTCTGGTGAGAATATTGGTGATGTGCAAGAATTAAATCCATCAAATTTGGAGCTCAATGTTGAAGAAGAAGGCGCATACGATAATAACTTAGGAGCTGCTGAAGTCCCGGCCGCAAACGATCCCGTCACCGAATCCCAGGTGGATTCGCCTGCGCTCACTGCTAAATCAAACACTGAAATCCGGGGAGATCCGCCCGACCCCACTGGCTCATCTGCAGTAGCTCCGCATGCGCCGCGTGGACCGAATGCCGATTCCCGGAGCCCCACTCGCTCGCTCGCGGCCTCTGCAAGTGCACCGCGTGGGAAGGGCAGAGGATCGCTCGCCCGCAGCCTCTGCAAGTGCGCCGTGTGGGGAGGGCCGAGGATTGCTCACCCGCGCACGCGACGCCCGCCGCGTCCGCCTCTCCGCTGCCGCTACGCGTCACTTGGTCTCCACTCGCGCCAACAGCTTCGCCGCTGGTTTCTCTGACAGCTCCTGTCGGATCTTCTGCGGAGTCTGCTAGATCAGATGTGCCGATGCAACATCTTGAGCCTAATATTTCCTCTCAACAGCACACGCGGCTCCAACACGGTATTATCAAGCCTAAAATATTTACATATGGGACTGTTAGATATGAGAATTTTTGTGCAACTGGTGAGCCAAAAAGTTTACAAGAAGCATTATATGATTCACGATGGAAACAAGCTATGCAAAAAGAATTTTTAGCCTTACTTAGAAACAACACTTGGCATCTGGTTGAACCCAATGCTGGCGCAAAATTGATTGACTGCAAATGGGTGTACAAGGTCAAAAAGAAAGCCGATGGGACAATTGGCAGATACAAGGCGAGATTGGTAGCAAAAGGCTTTCGGCAAAGATATGGAATTTATTATGAGGACACATTTAGTCTAGCTGTCAAGATTGCTACTGTAAGGCTTGTTCCGTCTTTGGCAATTTCTAGAAGTTGGTGTCTAAGACAATTGGATGTTCAGAATGCGTTTTTACACGGTGTTCTGGAAGAGGATGTATATATGAAACAACCCTCGGGTTTTGAGAGAAGTGATGCGCCACATTTAGTCTGTCGACTTGATAAAGCAATTTATGGTCTCAAACAAGCTCCTCGTGCCTGGTATGCAAGATTAAGTTCTAAGCTTATTGATATTGGATTCATAGCATCAAAATCAGATAATTCTCTATTTATTTATCAAAAACCAGGAGTTACTATTTATATACTTATATATGTTGATGACATCATTGTCACTAGTTCTTCTAATGAAGTTGTCTCGGCCTTGTTGTTGGATTTGAGATGAGAATTTGATCTAAAAGATCTTGGTGATTTGAATTATTTCTTGGGAATTGAGGTTCAAAGGAGTAAGGAAGGATTGTTGTTATCTCAATAAAAGTATACGCGAGAAATTCTAACACGGGTTGGTATGGTCAGGTGTAAAGGATCTCCAATATCGTTGTCAAGTACTGAAAAGCTCTCAAGTTTTGATGGTGAATCATTAGGACCGGAAGATAGCACACATGATAGAAGCATAGTTGGGGCATTACAGTATCTTACCCTTACATGGTCTGATCTAGCTTTTTCGGTTAACAAGGTATGTCAATTTTTGCATGCACCGACATCTATTCATTGGAGTGCTGTTAAACGAATTCTTCGTTATGTTCAATTTACAATGGATGTTGGGTTATATATAAGAAGATGCAGTTCTATAACCTTGAGTGGCTTCTCTGATGCTGATTATGGCTGGTAATGTTGATGATAGAAAATCTAATGGAGGATTTGCAATATTTTTTTTTGCCTAATCTTGTGTCTTGGAGCGCTAGAAAGCAGACTACGGTCTCAAGATCTAGCACTGAAGCAGAATATAAGTCTATGGTTAATGCTATTGCAGAATTAATTTGGTTGGAATCTCTGCTGCGTGAACTTGGTGTGCAATTGACACAACCACCTATTTTGTGGTGTAATAATTTGGGAGCTACTTATCTTTTAGCAAATCCAGTTTTTCATGCTTGAGCAAAGTATATTGAAATTGATTTTCACTTTGTTCGAGAGCGTGTTGCCAAGAAGCACTACAAGTTAGATTAGTATCTACTCATGATCAAGTTGCGAATGGATGCACTAAGACCTTGACAGCTGGTAAGCTAGAGGATTTCAAGCACAATCTAAACCTCAAGAACAAGAGAAGTTTAGATTGAAGGAGGATGTTAGAATTGTGTTTGTAACCAGGTAGCTCTTGCTACTGTGCGCCGTGCTCCATGATCTAATGTGCACGTGTGCTATAATTGTGATCTTGGATTGCTTATAGATTCTCTTGTAAATCAAGTTATAAAGCAAACGAGAGCTAGGTGATCATAATTGTATTCATATAAATTTCTTGATAGTTTTACACCCTATATAAACACGCAACCATGACGAGTTAAAATAGTCAACCACGTTTCCTCTTTTCTTACACCCCCGCGAGCGATCGAAGCATGGGCAAGAGGAAGGCAGCCCCACAGCTCCCGCAGCGACTCCACCACCGCTCGCCCGCCTACCACCCGCGAGCGCGCGTCGGCCGGGTGGGACGTGGCCCGCACCCTGTCCGCGCGCGATGCCCAAGCCGGAGAAGCTTGGCGTGAAGCTCATGCAGGAGGGGCTTCAGGTTCGCCAAGGGGTTCCGGGGCGGAGAGCGGGTGCTTTCGGCCCCCGTGCAGCGCTTCGGCGTCCTCGACCTCGTGGAGGACGACGGCGATGAATCACTTAGATCTGGAGGAGGGATGGCCTTGGGCCGTGCCACTACTATTTAGTCTCTATTAATTGCTACTGTTTTGTGTTCCAGTAAGTCGCGTATTAATTAGTTTGTCCTTGTTTACGCATCAATTAAGTACTTCGAGGGTTATCTGCATGCGAGATGATGAGTACTTTCCCTTGTATCCAACTACAGATCGAACATGTGTGTGTCTGTGATGATCAGTGAGATCGCTATCTTAATTCATAGTAGATCGTAATGCATGATTGATGTATGCAGCAGCCTTGGCATGATGCCTGATCCGTTTTTATGCAATTTTTCCCATTTTTACTATTTGCTAGTACGATGCTAATTGATGCGGCACACGGCAACCGATCGATCTCGCGGCGCCAGCCAAGGCGAGCACGGCGCGCCGCCGGCCGGCACGCGACGCAGAGCTTGCAGGCCAGAGCTCCGACCACCTGCCCTCTGCGACCCCCTGCAGCGCCTGCCCTCCCCGGCGGGCCATGTGGGCCTGCTGCGGTGACACGGGGAGAGGAGGGGGTTGGTGAGTGGGTTGCCGCACCGTACGCGCACGCATACGGGATCGGAAGAACAAACCAACAAACATCGGCTTGAACCATGTTTGGATCTAAGGGTAGTCCGTTCAGATATGAGGGTTAATTAGACCATGTTCGAATCTAAGGCTAAAGTTTAGTACTAGATCATCATCTAAATAAGAGAGATAATGGGTACGCTAAACATTAGCTTTGCTATAAAAAAAGTAAAAGCATTAGTAGGAGAGGAGAGTTAAATGGGTGCTAATGAGAACTAGCAATTTGGAAAAAGATCAAAATACCCCCAACTTTATGCAGGGGAAGAGAGAAACAGGAATAAAAGTGACAATTTATAGACTTTCGATTTATCCATTAGGCATGTCTACAAACATGTAATGTCTAAAGTTTAGCTTAGCTCATCCAAATATGACCTTAATGGGCTGGTCAAATTTTAACTAGGCTAAAAAAGCTGTAAACTATTTTTCTAAAAGAGGGGAGATAATGTGTGCTAATGAGAGCTAGCAACTTGGGAAAAAGACTCAAATGCCACTAGCAGAAAAAAGAATTTTAAGCACTTGTTTTTTTAAGTGTGGATGATAAGTTCCCTCGATCAATTTTTTTGCACCGTAGCATCTTATCCACGCTTAAAAATCAATTTTCAGGAGCAGGTCATGAGATGGGCCGCCCTGGAAATCCTTCTCATTTCTAGAAATGGCTCACCCGTTGTCATTCTAAAAAACTAATCAATCCGTTCTTAAATATACTATGAGTTAACTTTTTTACTCCAAATTTGACCAATAATACCTATTTAATGAGTTAATTAAACAAGGTAAAATGAGCATCATGTTTGTAATCAAAAGTATAGATTTAACTAGTAGATTTATCTATTTAAAAAATATTTTGTACATGAGAAGGACCAAAGTTAGAGCATGTTTAGATCTCATAGCTAATGAGGGAAAGTGCTAAAGTTTAGCACATTTATGCATTAGCCCATCCGCGAGGGCTAAACTTTAGCCCACCTTAAAAAAGGTGCAAAAGCATCAGCCGGTGTGGAGGAACTAATGGGTGCTAATGGCTTTGTGAAAAGACAAAAAGGGGGAGAGAGAAGGGGAGGAGGTGAGGAGATAAAGGGGTAAAATTGACATTTTATGGACTTTAACTCTATCCATTAGTCATGTCTCCAAACGGGAGTGCTAATGAATAAAAATGTTAAACTTTAGCAATAGCACATCTAAACAGGTTATCTCACGGCCCCAACCCAAGTTTTGAATAAAAAAAGCAAATCCGGCAGACCTTGCATGACACATGGCAAGCCAATCCAGATGCTTCTTCGACCTCAAACCTAAAACTTGAAAATTTCGAGGACTGGTTTGGCACATTTTGAACATGAGAAGGACCAGAATGAACTTCAAGGAAAACCTTGGGGACCAAACTGTCATTCATCCCTTGGAAAAAGTGTCCAACATGCTACACCGGGTCTTGTGCACCGTGTCCATACACCCCATAGCACCTGCATGCAGCTGGTTTGATTAACAAAGACTTGGGCCTAAAAGTTAATTCGAAACCTAAAGAACGATTTTCTCTGATGCTAATCATGACTTGATCATCAAGGCAGTTGCTAAGCAGGATTAGGGCCTCGTACGGACACAAGCAGAGTGGCGGTAACGTTACCGTGGCGTGGTGACTGGGTGTGGTGGCGTCCTCCGCCTCCATTCCCGAGCTCGCTGCCCACCTCACGGGTCTAGGGTTTCCTCGCCCCCTCCGTCTATATAGAGGCCCCTCCTTCCCCTCCCTCCTCAACCACTCCACCTCTCCCTCTTCCTTCCCCTCGTTCCTATCCACTGCCAAGGGAACCACCACCACCAGAGCCTCTCCTTACTCCCTTGTCCCATGGCCTACCGCGGCAGCGGCCGGGGAGGCCGCGGCGGCGGCGACCGCGGGGACCAGCGCCCGCCGTACCGAGGAGGCGGGGGCGGGGGCGGTGGCGGCCGCGGCTTCGTGTGGCCGCCACCGGCGTCCACGCCGCGCCCGGTGCCGTCGCAGTACCAGGTGCCGATGGGGTACCCCGCGCCCATGGTGCTGCCGCACCAGGCCGCGTACGGGGCGCCGGCGGCCGTGTACCGGGCGCCGGCGCCAGCGGCGCCTCCGGTCTCCTTCTCGCCTGCGCCTGCTGCGGCGCCGGTCACCATCCGCCCGCCTCCTTCCTCGGTGTCGCCGGCTCCACCTTCGGCTCCGGCTCCGCGACAGCTGCCGCAGGGTGCTCCCACGCGAGCGCCCGAGCCGGCCCCGGCCTCCTCCGCGCCGACTGCCGCGGCGCTGGCGAAGGAGGTCGAGAAGAAACTCTTCGTGTCGGAGACCGCGCTGGCGCCGCCGGCTGCGGCTGCGTCGGCGGCCGTGGCGGCCGCGCTGGGGGCCGCTGCCTGTGACGCGGAGGACGCTACGGACGTGGACCTGGCGCCGGTCTCCAAGAAGGGTCTCGCGCACCCGGCTCGGCCGGACCTCGGCACCGTCGGCAAGAAGGTGATGATCCGCGCCAACCACTTCCTGGTCGACGTCGCCGATAACAACCTCTTCCACTACGATGTGAGCTACCCCGCCCTCCTCCTCCATCTACGCTGATCTACTTGTTCCTGCTCATATACATGCATGCCTGGTTAGATCTAGTGGTTATCGTGTGAAATATGGATGCGTATGAGGTTGATCATGCTGTGTGTGTTGTTCTGCTCCTGTTTGATCGTTGCTTTTTACTGTATTCCAGATCCGGTTTTTCTTCAGCTGTTCTTGTGCTTTCCGTTTGTTCTTGGTTATGTGTGGAACGTTGCAGCAGGACATCAACACCTTGCGCTACCGATCTCATCCTTCGTTCATGAGGGGCTTTTTCTTGTGCCACTGTGCAGCATAGCTCCCAGTCCCGCGTTCCCCCCTGCTCCAGTCGCTTTTTCTTTGATCCTTTCTGGGCTTCTTGGTCGGCGATGAGAGGAGTGCTCTTGATCAGGCCACTCTCTATAGTCCATGAGAGATTGAAGTGGACCGTCTGATTTCTTCCCGTTGCTCAGTCTTTTGCGTCCAGTAGCACACAGCAAGCAGGTCTTTGTCTGCAGCTATGATCTTTGGACTAGTTCTTAAGTTAGTAGGGCTGCAGATCTCAGATTCTCCCCGTTTTGTGAAAAGCTTCTTGTGCGAAAGCTGGCAAGCCTGATCGAACATCAAACGGGAATTTTTTTTTTGGTCGCAGATGCATCAAAATCGCATCCTGCCACACTTGGCCGTTTGCATCCATGTGGTGCGTGTTCTTTCGATGGCTGTCGTTTGAGCACAAGCTTTTCCTTGCAAGACTTCGATTTTCTTGTCAAATCGTAGGCTTTCGTTCTTGTGGTTCTTTTGTTTTGACGCGTACTGGTTTACAAAACCTTTTTCCTTTTGAACTGTCAAATCTGTTGGTCGGCTCATGTCCTGCAACGCATAGTTCCAAAACGATTGATGGTTGCTCAGAGGCCCCAGCCGTGCTGTCTTCATTTTTATTCTTTTTTTATTTGACAGGTGCAGTTTGTTCTGCATATCCTTTTGCTTTTCGTACGTGATTTGCTTGGAGGGAACGATGTCGACAGTAGATGAACACAGCTTCCGCTCTCATCCTGCTCACGGATGTTGGTCGGAGCGCAGTTTCTTGTGGGACTTTCTCTTGAGCCGATGTGCTACATAGTTCCCCATCCTGCGTTCCCTCCTTGCTCATGGATGTTGGGCTCACTGCGATCTGCAGAGCTGCTGGATTGTCGAAGTTTTGGTGCTTCAGTAGCCATAGCATGCAGTAGCCGTTCTTGTGTTTCTCGTGCTCGTCGCGGTGCGCGCATGAGTTCTTGTACGTTGGTCGCTTTGAGGGGACATATGCAGCAGGCCGTGAACTGTAGCACTTCTGATCTCGTTCTGTTAATGTCATGGACGTTGGTCGGAGTGCATGTCCAGACGGGACTTTCCCCTGTGCCGCTTGTGCACCATAGTTCCATTCCTGGAGTTTCCCCTGTGCCACTTGTGCACAATAGTTCCATTCCTGCGTCTCCCCGTTTTTTGTTGCGAGCTTTGGGTCCCGGTTCTTCTGGAGCTTCTCGTCGTGGTGTGTGACCAGCCATGCATAGCTGTGCGTCGCAGTGCTCAGTGTCTGAGACTTGTGTGGTCGTCTTTTGGACGCTTCCTAGAGCAAGTGGGGATGCAGATCGGGAACCCGTTTCATGCTAGGTTCTCCAATAACTTTTTGCTTGTTCCTCTGTTGTGGCTAGCTAGGATTGTGTCGGATGCTTTATGTTGTGCATTTGTGCTCACAAGGCTGCAATGTCCTTGTTTCATTTTGACTAGAGCTTTGTACATGGAAAGTTGGATTGCGATGAAACCGGAAAAAAAAATGCAGATGCGATGCCGTTCGCATCCTGCAATTTCTTCAGCCGGTTGAGCCACCATCCCTGTGGGGGGGGGGGGGGGGGGGCGTGTTCTTTTGTTGGCTGCCATTGGAGCAGCAGCTTTTGATGCAGCAGCAGCAGCAGCTTGGTACATATTTGGCAGCTTCGTTACTTTCGTTCTCCTCTTGATCCTTTTGCTCTTCTTTATTGCGTTTTTTACGATTTGAAGCGTCCTTTTGCTGAACTTTGCTTTTAGAGCAGTGTGCCTCCCATGTTGTGGGCTACAAGCATACAAAAAGTTCCAAAACATCTGATGGTTATGCAGACTTGCAGAGGCCCTGGCCATGTTGTCTCTCAGCTGGTCTCTCTGGACGAGCGAGACTATTTGTGCTATTCTCTTTTTGACCTGTTTTTTTGAGTTTGAGTTTTCTTCATTGATGAGTTTTTTGAGCCTCACGAAGTAGTGAATTCACCGCAGGAGATGTTTTTGTTGAACCATTTTGCCTCGTTGCATGACCCGCAAATTGAAAAAAGCTGCCTGTAATCCTTTATTTGAATCACTTAACAATGTTATTTAGCATTTTTAGATGTATTAGTTTATTATCACGGCTAAATATGTCAAGAACTGTTCCAAAATAAAAGTTTTTTTGTTTAATAATGACCTGTGTTACAATTGTTTTAGATATGCAAGGAACTTAGTTTGTTCAGGGTCGGTTATTGCCATCTCTGTTGTTTTGAGTTGCAAAGTAAAGCAATCCGTAGGATCCCACACCAACGGCTAAGATCTTATGGAGTCCATGTCAGGCGCTTCGTCCCCAATCCTCACTCAACCCGATCCCCACAGCCGTTTAATAAGATAGAACTCGATGCACTCGCCAGCAGTCTTAGCTGCTGGATCCGCTCGCTGCCGCGGCCGTGTTGCCAACGAATCAGTCACACTTAAATTTGCCAAACACAGACACACTTCAACCCCACTGTAGATTGATTGGTTTGTTATTCCACCCAGATCTTTACGACTTTCTTAGTAAATTTGCGGTAAGTCACTTCATTTTGTTTATAATTAGTCCCTTATTTGATGAATGTGAATTTTTTTTGTCTGAAAGTGATACCCTTTGTGTGGTTATTAGCTCCATGACTATCTGTACTGGTACCTAACCCTAGGATAATGAACCAGCTATGATGTCAACTGAATCTAGGATGTGATTTTTGTTGCTCGTGCACTGAATCTAGGATACTGCAATTCATTTAAAATTTTGTTTACTTGCATGAATGTGAACAGCTTGGTCCAAAATTGATACCTAATTATCCATTATGTGAATATTAGCACTCTGCACCCTGACAATCTCTACTGCTATGTTGCTGCAGGATAAAGAACTAGCTACTCTGTTATTTGTATGATGTTATTTGTGAAACTATCGTTTAGTTTAACTCAAGGATTATGATTAACTTTGCGTTGCAATTACCTCTAGGTTGCCATTAATCCTGAGTCAAAGTCAAGACAAACGAATCGGGAAGTTCTTAATGAACTCATCAAGTTGCATGGGAAGACAGCTTTGGGTGGCAAATTGCCTGCCTATGATGGAAGGAAGAGTCTGTATACTGCTGGTTCGCTTCCTTTTGAATCAGAGGAGTTTGCGGTTACACTGGTTGATCCAGAAAAGAAGGAGAAAGAAAGGTCTTCCCAGTTCACATCTTGGTTTTTTCAGTTCAATATGAATGTTGTTTCCTATCTGCAGCTATTTAATGATGTTCATTTTGTAGGGCGGAGAGAGAATACAAGATCACAATTCGAATTGCTGGGAGAACAGACTTGTACCACCTTCACCAGTTTCTACGTGGAAGACAGAGGGACATGCCTCAAGAGACCATACAAGTACTTGATGTTGTCCTCAGGGAGTCGCCATCTTGGAAGTATAATAGCTATACTCAAGTTCTTTTCTTGAAATTCTAAGACTAACCTTCTATCCAGGGCACTAACAAATTCTTGGTAAACATTGCAGTTATGTCACCGTGTCCAGATCCTTTTTCTCTACTACTTTCGGTCACAGAGGAGACATTGGCGAGGGGCTTGAGTGCTGGAGGGGTTACTACCAGAGCCTGCGTCCAACACAAATGGGGCTTTCACTGAATATAGGTAACACCCACTTATGTCTTTGTTGACATTTGAACCCATGCCTTTTATATGATCTGTTTTGATACAGTAATTTAACGTTGTTTTTTCATGTTTCTTTTTTCAGATATATCTGCGACATCCTTTTTTAAGCCTGTGACAGTGATCAAGTTTGTGGAAGAGTTCCTGAGCATACGTGATACCTCTCGTCCTTTGTCAGACAGAGATCGTGTGAAGGTAAAGATTTCCACACCGAGAATCTACAAAAACCTCCTGTACAGTACGGCATGCTCTTGGCTGCTATTTGTTAACTAATCTTGTTTGATTCAATCGTATTCAGATAAAGAAGGCATTACGTGGAGTTCGCATTGAAACAAGTCACCAACAGGACCAGATCAGAAGATACAAGATAACTGGAATCACTCCCATCCCTATGAGCCAGCTGATGTAAGTATCTATCTGTAAAGACTGCCTTCCTTTTTCTCTTATTATACTACATTTATGTTTTAGAAAATTAGTTATAAGATTTTGTGCATGCTTGTATGTGTACTAGGTATAATAGAGGGTTTAGGAGTAAGATAATTTGGAGAAAATATTGTCTGAGGTTGGCAACTATGATGTGTGTTCCTTACTGAAGGTTAATTCTGAATTGCTTGTACAACACTTACTAACTTCTAACTTGTTTGTACACAAATATCACAATTTGATTGTTCTGACCTATGTTAACATTGTTTTATCAACTTACATTCATTCTTTGTCATTTTAGATTTCCTGTTGATGAGAAGGGAACAAGACAGACTGTTGTGCAGTACTTTTGGGACAAATATAACTACAGATTGAAGTTTGGTTCTTGGCCCTGTCTTCAGGCTGGCAGTGATTCGCGTCCCGTATATTTGCCTATGGAGGTAATGTATCTATTGTCATTCTGTTGTACTTTAATTATTTGTCTATGTTTAGTGTTTTATACAAAAAATGGTTTCAGGTTTGCAAGATCGTAGAAGGGCAGAGATACTCTAAGAAGCTTAATGACAGACAAGTGACGAACATACTTAGAGCGACCTGTAAACGTCCCCAGGAGAGAGAGCAGAGCATCCGTGATGTACGCATCCTGACCATTTATGCTCTGATGTATATTAGAATATTTTTTCTCTGTTGGAAATCATTTCTTTGATGATTTTTCTAATGTGCCACAGATGGTTCTGCATAACAACTATGCTGAGGATAAGTTTGCTCAGGAATTTGGCATCAAAGTCTGCAGCGACCTTGTGTCTGTTCCAGCCCGTGTGCTGCCTCCACCCTTGGTAAATTTGCTAGATTCCCTTTTTGTTTGTAAGAAGTTGATTGTCAATGAATCACTTTGTCGTTTAATTTTTTAAGGAGTACTAAGTTTCTTTATTGTATTTCAGTTGAAATATCATGACTCTGGTAGGGAGAAAACTTGTGCCCCAAGTGTTGGACAATGGAACATGATTAACAAGGTGATTCTATGCTCTTAGCTACAAATGTCTATATGAAGCTTGTTGAGTATCGCTTTAGTTGTCAATAATTTATTATGAAATTGTCAAGCATCTTTGTTGACTGTTTGTGAAGCCTTCAGGAATTTGAGGGTATATGTCTTTTTGTTTGATGCTGAAACTATCAGTACCAATTATGTAGATCAGCCTTTAGATGTAAGGAAGCTTTCTTACTATGTGTTTTGGTGCCCTTTTCCAGAAAATGATCAACGGTGGAACTATTGATAACTGGACTTGTTTGAACTTTTCACGCATGCGTCCTGAGGAGGTACAGAGGTTCTGTATGGATCTGACCCATATGTGCAATGCCACAGGAATGGTAAGTTGTCCACTATGTGTATGCGTTCTGAATTATGGTGTGTTATGTGGTTATTCCAGGTAGTTTGCTATATTTGACGGTTGACTTATTATCATACCTGTAGAATGTCAATCCAAGGCCATTTGTTGAAGTCAAGTCAGCTGCTCCTAACCATATCGAGAATGCTTTGAGAGATGTACACAGGAGGGCCACACAAATGGCTGCCCAACAGGGAGCACGAAATCAGCTACAGCTTCTAATTGTAATTCTGCCTGACGTTAGTGGTTCCTATGGTATGCACACAGTTATCTAGGTTGTACACACCTTTGCAATTTGTTGGAATTTAAATAATATACTTATGACACTCCTACTTTTGCAGGAAAAATTAAAAGAGTCTGTGAGACTGACATCGGAATTGTATCCCAGTGTTGCCTGCCAAAGCATGCTAGCAGGCCAAACAAGCAATATCTGGAAAATGTTGCACTCAAAATCAATGTCAAGGTGAGATATATATATTCTTTGAGTAAAGTTTTTGTTTTGGTTCTTTCTTGCAGGAATGTAATGATTCTTTTCCTTGAGCAGGTTGGAGGGCGCAACACAGTTCTTGAGCGAGCCTTTGTACGCAATGGCATACCCTTTGTGTCAGAAGTCCCAACAATAATCTTTGGCGCTGATGTCACACACCCCCCACCAGGAGAGGACTCTGCATCATCCATTGCTGCTGTTAGTTTCTCCTTATCACTGTCAATTTCTTAATTATTATTTAGTTTTACGATGTGCTCTTACAATGTGATAATCGTGCTCCCACATGTTGCTACTTTTCATGTTTGTTTAGGTGGTGGCATCAATGGACTGGCCAGAAATCACCAAGTACAGAGGTCTTGTTTCTGCTCAACCACACCGACAAGAGATAATAGAAGACCTGTTTACCGTCAGTAAAGATCCACAGAAGGGGCACAATGTTAACGGTGGCATGATCAGGTTAGTTGTGGTTGATCTGAGTAGATTTACTGTCAGTTCTCACATGGTTTATCTAATGAACTGACATGGTCTTGTTTGTAGGGAGCTACTGATTGCTTTCCGCAGGAAGACAAACCGCAGGCCTGAGAGGATAATATTCTACAGGTATGTGTTTCAGATTCTTGTTTTTGGTTCACATTTGTCTTCTGTTGACTGAATTATGTTGACTGATCTCTCTTATACAGGGATGGTGTAAGTGAAGGTCAATTCAGCCATGTACTGCTTCATGAAATGGATGCCATAAGAAAGGTAACGATTCCCTGCATCCTAATTTGTTTGTCAAATATGGTTTGCGTCACTATATGTTGATGGTTTGTGACTATTGCTCCTTTTCTGTTTCAAGGCTTGTGCTTCTTTGGAGGAGGGATATTTACCTCCAGTCACCTTCGTAGTTGTCCAGAAAAGGCATCACACAAGGCTTTTCCCTGAGGTTCACGGAAGGCGTGATATGACTGACAAAAGTGGAAACATTCTCCCTGGTTAGTGGTTTTGGTGTCACTGCTATTGAGTACATATAACTGATTCTTCTGCAAGCATTTTCTGATATGGGATTATTTTGTGCTTTGTGCTGCAGGAACTGTGGTTGACCAAAAGATTTGTCATCCTACTGAGTTCGATTTCTACTTGTGTAGTCATGCTGGTATTCAGGTAATTACATGTCAGTACCTTGGTGCATATTCTTTACCCAACATCATTATCGGATATTGAGTGTCAAAATATTTATGTCAGGGAACAAGTCGGCCCACCCATTACCATGTCCTTTATGATGAGAATCGTTTTACTGCTGATGCGCTACAGTCACTGACCAACAATCTTTGCTACACGTAAGTTCAACTCCTCTTCCCTCATGAGTGCTCTGTCTCTCTCTAACTCTTCGCTTTTACCTAACATCTATCTGAATTGGTGAAATGCAGCTATGCTCGTTGCACCCGTGCTGTGTCAGTGGGTAAGTTCTTTATGTGTATCTTTTGTTTTCTAACGTAATTTGCTCAGTTGAAGCTTGATTCACTGATAGCTCTTTCTCTGTGAACATAAAACTTGAGAAAATTTCAAGTTCTTGATAAAATTCTTACTGCAAATTGTAGTAGTGGGTAACAGTCTTGGTAGCATGTTGTTTGAAAATTATTGATGTATTGCCATGTAGATTGGTTCACTGAGTCACACATAGTATTCTTAATGTCTCTGCAATGTGTTATCTGAATTTTCACTGAAATAAATAGCCAAAGATACTGTTGTCAGCTCTAAAATAATCTTTTATCTGCTGGATTCATGACCATATTTTCTTTGTTACGGTTAATCCTACTTTTTTTTTGAACCTTCTTATATGCTGTAGTTGTTAAATATTTGGTTAACCAGTCATCACGAATGGGATGCTCTTTGCTTTCCAGTCCCGCCTGCCTACTATGCCCACCTTGCTGCTTTCCGTGCTCGCTACTATGTGGAAGGAGAAAGCTCGGACGGTGGCTCAACCCCTGGCAGCAGCGGACAAGCAGTAGCTCGTGAGGGTCCTGTGGAGGTACGCCAACTTCCGAAGATCAAGGACAACGTCAAGGACGTTATGTTCTACTGCTGAACTCCTCCAAGTTTGGCGTGCAATCTTTCTTTTTGCTTAATGATGGGGTGTTCTCTTTTTTGATCGGGATGCCAAGATGTTGGTGAGCAGTGGTTGATGGTGGTAGTTCCTATGGTGGACTTGTCCTGATTTTGGTCCTGGTTACGTACTGTCATCTTGGTATTCCAAGTAGCTAGGTTATAACTGAGCTTGTTGGTCTTCAAGGCCTGAAACTCTGGATGGAACCAATGCAAGTACTCTTATAAGTTTTTATGTTCTCGGTTGCTCCTGTTTGCTCAGCTGCCTTGCTGCTTGGTCTGCTTAAAACGTTATTTTTCTGGAGAAAACGAGATGAAGTTTTCAGATTCATTTGAATCTTTTTGATTACATCGGTCCTGATCTATTTGGTTCTGGACTTTGGATGGTCAATTCCCTTTACAAGTTACAAATTCATAAAGTTCGTGGCTTTTAACTTGACTTCCAATGAGTTAGCAGAACCAAATGGTTGTTGAGAATAGCAACTGTGAGTCTTTTCAAGTATTGACTGGTTTTGCAAGTTTTGTTCGTTGTTGTTTCTGGCCTGTATCCACTGTACAAAGGATAGAGTGGAATCCTTTGCTGCATTGTCATAATTTTTGTAAGTTCGGATACAAGATAAGATTTCATTGCTGGTGTGGGTTTTGGTCTGCTTGCCATGGGGACACAGGCGCTAAGGTCTGTCGCCTCCTTGGCGAGACTCTGCAAGTGATGCCATCCCACTAATTCCAGAGTTCAGGAATGCTTATCAGAGTGAAAAGTGCCCTGGTGTTGGTTTGGTTCGTGATTATTGCCTTGGTTGGAATTCAATATCTAGTGCAGGAGCGGATCTGCAGGGGGTGCTGCAGCACCCCCTTCGGCCATGCATATCCATGTAGTGTTAGCCTTTTAATATTCAATTTTTGCACAGAAAACATAAGATTAGCTTTTCAGTTTATTAGTATCAGGACCCCCTTTGAGCAGATCCTGGCTCCGCCCCTGGAACTCTTCAGCAGGTACAGCTGCTGAGTTCGTTA
Organism: Setaria italica; assembly: GCF_000263155.2. Classification (NCBI taxonomy): domain Eukaryota; kingdom Viridiplantae; phylum Streptophyta; class Magnoliopsida; order Poales; family Poaceae; genus Setaria; species Setaria italica. The sequence continues at coordinate 2,995,414 of NC_028458.1, forward strand.
CGCCATTGCCGGGCAGTGAACAGAACGTCTCAACCGTGTTCCGGCACACGGACGGCATGTCACGGCCACTCTGCCAGGCTATTACAGGCGACTCTGCCAGGCTATGCAGGCTGCTCTACCTACGACGTGCAAGAGCAACCGCGGCCATATTTCGATTGGACCAGGACCTATATGTAACTTGAAACACCACTAGTAGTAGTAGTAGTGTAAAGCAAGCACAAGCCTCAGACTGTAAGCAGTCTCGTTTGTTTCATTGCAAAAGAAAATTCCATAAAATTAGAAGGGCATCTAGTGTATACCAGTAAAACACATGTACAGAGCTATGGTTTACACAAATCTAGTACATATCTCCATTCTACTGAAAGTAGAAACTAGCAAGCTTAAAACTTTTGATAGACAACTATCAGCTTGCTAGGTTGTAATATCGTACAACCTCCGAAAATGGAAGAAATCAGTACTGTAAAAGTGCGTTCTCATTTGGCGCAGGATCTATACTGTGGACGCATACTTGACTAAGATATCCATGTGAGCAGACAGCAGAACCGCATGCAGCAGTCCTCCGAGGTACTACTTCAACGCCTGTAGCGGTAACGCTTGAAGTTGAAATAGAGATGGAGAATCCCACGCTCAAACGTACACTTGAACCCCTTCTTGTGCGAGTATTCCCATTCCTTGTTCACAATACGGAAAGCCTGTGGAGGAAAACAAAGTGAGCAAGCTGCCCCTGGATAAAGCTAAGGAAAATAAAACTAAACAAATGAAGGCACAAAGCTTACAATATCCTCGTATGGAGGGCCGGCATGAAATCTTATGAGGCACGTCTCACCAGTGCTTCCATCTTTCTCTATACTGTATGTTGGTGCCTTTGATTTATCCACAAGATCAGGGTAAAATATATTGAACTTGTAACCTTGAACAATTTTAGGCGGTGGGTTGTCATGGTCATAATGAGTTTGGTTGTATTTATTCCATTCATATCCAGTATGCACCCGATTGAAGTACTTGGGCTTTCTTGGTCGATACTTGTCATGCCACCAGTACACCTGCGAAAAAGGGAACAAGAATATGCCATCAGCAACCAGCTGAGTAAAATGTTCACATGCAGTAGGTTGATGCGCCAAAAGTTGCTAAATCATGCTTCTAGTGCATAAAGCTCGTTACCACCCACAGTTATCAAACCTAAATATGCATTAGCCCTGTATTCAACTGTCTAAATATACTCAACTACAAATTAAATGAATTTGGAATTCAACAGATAAATATTATGAGATTGTTTGAAAATGTTGATATAGCTTGAGGCATGTTCTATATGGTTCAGAATAAAACAAGATTATTTGAATGTAACTATAGGTGTCTTTCTGGAGCAGCACTAAACAATTGTCAAAATTATGCCAGATCCCAGCTGGATTCTGAGAACCCTCTCACCAATCCAGTACATAACAGAATAGCGGAATGTGGATACGCAGCTACTGTCATGTTACAACGCCACAAATGCAATGGGACCCAAAAAATGCCCAGAAGGCAAACGATGCAAACCTGTGAATCAAGGTTCACTTCAGCACCCGCACCAAATACTGCATCCCCTTCCTCCATAGCTCCCATCGTTTTTATGGCCTTCATCTCCATCTCATCAGGTACTCTTGCCTTTGCTTTGATGGCTTCCTGAACTTTTCTTTGATGCTCAAAAACTACAGCTTCACGTTTTCGGTCCTGGAGATAATTAAAAGCGCAGAGCATAAGTCTGAGTTGCCAAACTCATTCCAATTGTCAAATCAACTTAAAAAATGAACCCTAGCAACATGATGTTATTAAGAACAATATTTTTCCCATTTTGTTTGCAAATGAACTCTTGGGAGCCCTCATATGGAAGTCAACGTTAAGGAATGTTACAATCAAAACTAAGTAATAAGATCTAAATGAATCAATGCTACTCTCAGGGTAAGACATGCTTGAAAGCTTGCAGAAGCTTGAAAGGTTATCCACTTGTCCTAAGATAAAAAAAAAAGACTCAGTAGACCTTTTTGTCATAATATTGTTTTTAGGGCAACTTTGCCCTAATATTGTCGGTTAGCTTCTTCTGTTGCTTAATTTGGAGTATAGTTACTAACAATCCATCTATGACAAATAAACTACTCAGCTAACTGCGCTGCAGCAAATAACTATTACAGTTCTTATCACATTTCTATTTATATTATTAGATAGAAACACAGGACTCTACCAGTTCAGCCTTGTCCTCCTCAGGATCAATTGCATCTTCATCTTCATCGCCATGCATTAGCTGTGGAGAAAATGATCCATCTTCTTCTTCCAAATGATTATCTGTCTGCTGAGGTATAGGCTCAGGCGAATATGGTTTATCATCTACAAATAGAACACGTATCAGAAATCACTCAAATACTCGAAAACAGAGTTGGTTGAGTAATCAGAAATGAAGGCAAACCTTCATCATCATGCATCTCATCCTCCACTTTATCGTCAATTTCTTTCTCAGATTCCACTTCCAGTTCAGCAGTGCCAGGATGCTCCAAACGATGTAGATGCTTCCTTAGGATAGAAGCATGGATCTCCCTCAGGCAAGCCTGCAATCCAAACAAAGAAAATTGCAAAATAAGTATTCAGAACTTCAATAGCGCAGCTCCAGATTGTAAGCCTTTAAAGAAGTTTCAGATCATGCAAAGTAGCGCCTTTTGCATATTCCTGAGAGGTCTGATTAATATACCATGCATCCTTTTACTCGCTTAATACAAATGAGAGAATGTACAACTATATGGAATGTCATTTGCAGACCACCAGACCCACTGGCATACCTTTGCTTTGTAAATATGAAGCCGTTTCAGAATAGCCTCCCAGTATTCAACAACTTTCGCAGTTCCAGAGCGCATTTGAGACTCAATTTGACTTTGCATATCTTCAAGCTCCGTGGAAGTTTTGCCATCCAGAAGACTTTTTACATCCCCCTCAATACTTGCATGCAAACCTCTCTCTTCTGCAAGAACCTCAGGTGGTGGTTCCTCACCACGGACCCTAGCCCGATCTATGGCATCTCTTTTCCGAGCCTCACCTAGCTCCCAGTCACATACCACCATGAGTGCCTGAAGAATTCAGATCAATGGGACAATTAAGTATTAGCATTCTCACTAATCATATGAGCAGAGCAACACAAAATCAAATAACATGAACATAAAAGTTTTTACTGTCATGTAGGGACAACAAAATACCAAACTTGACATAGCTTCTGTAAGGAACTAAGGGGAAATCATATAAGGAGCTACTCCCTCTATCCAAATTATAGGTCGTTTTAGCTCTACTAGATTCATAGCTTTTGCTATGTACCTAGATATATGCTATGTGTAGATACATAGTAAGAACTATGTATTTAGAAAAGCCAAAATGACCTACAATTTGGAACAGAGGGAATAGAGATTATATCCTGACAAACTACATCGTATTTTTTCCTAGCCAAATAAAATCTATCATAGGAAAATGGAGGCTACTATCAGTTGCTAAGTTTATGCCCCCACTCCCTATTAGTACACTGTTCCATATTAAGCATTCCAACATAAAAACTATACATTTTATAAATCTTGCTCACAGTTATTCAAGAAGAAGGTTATTAGTAATTCATCTTAATGCCAACACATTTATTCTGAAGTGAAAGAAAAAGACATGTACCTCCCAGTACTTCACATTTGTTTGGCTTTCCCTGTCCAGATCAAGATGCATCTTAATGTCATCACGTAGCTCTTCCATTTCTTTCACAGTTAATCCCTGATATATTTTGCAAAAGACATATTTCAGGAAGTGCTAAGTTATAAAAAGCAAGCATCTCTTTTACATGTATTGTACGATGATAGTGATGACATATATAGAATGGTTTTAAAATCCATGTAGAAAATTATATGGAATGGTCCTTTTTCTCTACCAAAATTGAGGGTGGGCAGTTAGTAACGCTTAAGGTCTTTTTTTTGTGTGTGTGTTTCTCAGTTGAAAATTGCAATGGGTTTAGGGTGAACAAATGATGCTTACCTTGAACACCAGATAGGGCTCATTTAACTCAACATCAAATTCATCTGAGAAACTAAGATTCTTCAGGAGAACATCAATAGGCTTTGTACGCCCCTCCCGCAACCTGATCTCAGACCTGACTTTGCTTTGATCAAAATGAAACTGCACTCCAAAATGAGAAATGATAGATAAATAACAAGTACATATCGACTCCAACAAGAATTGCATTTTGTCAGGTTCTAAAATGGTAACCTCTTCTTCTTTCTTCTCCCAGTCTTGAAACTCAGCACGTGCTCTTTCTCTAGCTAGCAATTGCTTCAAAATGGCAAATACATGTATTAATTCCAAATGTAAAAACTACTTTTGAATCTAAGATATGATAGACTATCGTAAAAGAGATATATGATCATCAAATACAAACCATTTCCTCTTCATGCTGTGCCTTTTCGATTGCTCTTTCTTCCCTTCTTTTCTTAACCTTTTCTATTTCAGCCTATATTTGACAGTGTGAATGGATTAGGCACTGAAATATAAACATAATCTTCAACTTTATTTTGGAAGAAAATGAAAGAACAAATCTCCTGGGTAGAAAACTACTGGTGTACAGTATGCTATATGACAAAGCTTGATTAAAATTAAAAATAAAATAATATATATGAAGCTACGAACCCTGTTAATTCAGTGTAAGTACATCTCCAAGTTAAGGGGGTATGACGACTACATTTAAGCTTCAAAGTTTTAACTAAAAAAAAGAAACGGGAACAGGTATATAGAACTAGTAGAGAAATTCATGATCGTAGTACCATTCTTTCTAGCTGTCTCTTCTTCTCTGATTTGACAGAAATGTCCACCTTTTGTCCCTGAGATACATCACGCTCTATCTTCTTTCGCCACACAAAACTGTAAATAGACAAGACAGAGGGCATCCTTCTTTGAATATCATTTTGTCACATATGAAAGCAGCTGTTCAAGGAATCTTGTAGTGGTAATGCAAAAATAGGGTAGCAAATAATCTGGGTCTTCAAGGAAGCCACTAACATTTTATTTTGTCAATATCGATAAACATTAGCAAACTTATTATCCCAAGGTAAACTTACTACCAGAAGAGTGTGAACTTAGTGCAGTGATATGCCAAACTTCATGACAAAATATGGTATCTGAAAACATATATATCACATAAAATAGAACAGTAAGATCTTAACACAATAATGGACACAAGCAACAATGATTCGGTAAATTTGAATGAACAGCATTACTAATGCAAAGATGTCTTTAAAATTTGCATGACTGTCTTTAAATAACCATATAAGTCATGCGAACAAACAGAATTCCCATGGTCATGTCAGAGAATTCTCATGTAAACATAAACTTGGTCAAACTAGCCGTTTAAGAACAATTATCAGGTCGGCGATAATAACAATGCATACTTGCTGGCGCATCACTAAGCCCCACTTTCATTTTAATGCTCTACTACAGCATAATCTGTTCAACTGATCATGTATTATTACCATAATAGCCTAAAGTCAGGAAGCCAAATTATTTTCTTTGAGCTATTAGCTGCACCCAGCAAGTTAAATCATTTTTTGCTGCTGGTAATGGAAAATATCATTACAAATCTATCATGCGTAAACAGTATTGATGTACAAATAAAACCATCCCGATATCTGCCCAAGTAGAGCGTGCCACTAGTTGCCATAAGATGTTAGTTCTATTGCTATAGTCTTATCATATAAGCCATTAGGAGCAGTATTTATTCGGATACAAGATGGATAAGTAAGAGCAATAAGATGTTTGCTATGTTATTATATAGGTGGCTAGCTGCCAATAGTTGAACTAGTTTTGACAATGCACCATTTTCTCATTCTAGCATAAAAGAAGGATGAACGATGCAGAAGGAACCCCCGCTGCCCCATTCTCTCTGGGTTTCCCCTCTCCTCCAAGAATTGTTAATTTTGAGCCCAAATATCTTCCCCAGATAAGAAAAATTACTGAAGTGTTCCACAATTTTGCAGGAGGGGAAAAGAATTCACATACTTCTCTGTCAGGTTGGGATCGCCAAAGGGGTTTGAATCATTGGAGTACCCTGAAACCGCATTCGCCTTCAGCTTCTTCGCCACCTTCTCAGCCTGCACAACCACCACCAGTAACAATGAGTCAACAATTAAAGCCCTGAAAGCAACCCTAATTCCAGCCCAACCAACCGGAAACCCCACCTCTACCCGCTCAATCTCAATACCTTCTTCTGCGCCTTCTTCGCCATGTACTCCACGATCTGCTCCTCGGTGACGTCCCGGCGCCTCCGGCTTCCGCTCCTCCCTCTGCGTCCTCGGTCGCCGCCGGAGTCCGACCCGGAATCCTCGCTCCCGCTACCGCTCGCGTCGCTGGAGGAGGACGGGGTGTCCCTCCGGCGGCGGCTCCTGCGGCTGTGACGGCTCCGCCTCCGGCGAGGCGAGCCGCTGGAGTCCGAGGCGGCTTCCGAGTCGGACGGGGACGGGCTGCGCCGCCGCCGCGACGACGACGAGCGCCGCCGGCCCTCGCTGTCGCGGTCCCGCTTCGGCATGTCGGAGATGAGAGGGAAGCCGTCACAGAGTTGTGGGCTGGGTAAATTGTGCAGCGGATTAATTGAGGTCGGTTAGTCATGTTCGTTGGACTGGGCTGCAAGGAGCTCATACGAAAGGCCCACGTATGAAAGACACCTCAGGCCCAAATGGGACTGCTAAATGAAATTACTTTTTTTTGGTATAAAAAATGGAACCATTGCCTCCTCCCAAAAAATGAAAAAAAATACTGTCCCCCTAAAAAAAGGAACTACTGTCACTGTCAGTCTCCGTATCCTTCATGGAGCTTGTGATTAAAACGGAAAGGTGTAATTTTTGAATTAAAAAGAAAGGAAAGGAAAGGAAAGGAGAGGAGAGGAGAGGAAAAAGGTGTCCTTGGATGCAAGGAATGATTGAACAGTGCCATCACCAATAGTGCTTGCAACGGTGGATTAATTAGGGCCTTGAAGAGTGAAGACGTGTACAACTTAGTACAACGCGGGTCTTTTCCGGGCGCACACGCACGTTTAGAGTTTGTTAGCTATTACATAAATGATCAACCACCGTTTAGGCATGGTCGAAGCTCGGCAACAGACTAAACTGTTCCCTGGGCATCCGACGGCACCGGCCAGCCAAGGGCGGACAAGTGCTTGGCGCCTGCAGCAGACCAAAGCATAGCTTCCTGTTGGATTTGCCGCAGCAGCTGCGCCGGTTGCCTGGGAGGTGCTCTACTGAAAACTCTGTTGCTACGCTCTTTCCAGATCATCCAGGAGACAAGCATGAAGCTTGAAAAGCAGCCGTCTCATGTCTCAACTTCTCGCGTCATCGCTAATCGCAAGTCCAAGGAGCACTCGTAATACTGTCGGTCGGACAGAGTATGGAGCCAATCACAATCGCCTGCAGTCGTGTAATGTCGTCCGGGTTCGTCATGCAGCTTATCAAGAACATTTTAACCATGGAACTTGGCCTCTTCTCTCCTCTCTCTCGAATTAGTAGAAGATTAAGAGTGGCAGTAACAAGTATACATCCATACAGCAGCAAGAAGAAAGGACTTGTTCTATACTGTCACTACTGCTCTTCTGCTAAAAAGATTACACACTAATCGTGCACCCAATCACCTGCCGTAATGCAGTGATAGCTGCACTCTGACAGAGCCCTCCAGGCCTCCATTGCCGCTGTTCGGTTGAGCTCTCTTTGAGCTTGATTGAGGACGGCGTGGACTGGGAGACGACACGTATACCAAGTCAAAACCGAGCGTTAGCTCGCTGTGTGTGGGTGTGGCTGCTTGCTTCGACCGAGTCAACGCAAGCGCCCGGCCGGCACGACACTAGTAGTCTAGTACACTAGCCCGTCCTCCCGTTGACCTCCGTTGACTCCCCCTCCGTCTCCTTGGGCCGCTTGAGATCCTCCTCCTCGGCGTCGGCGGCGGCAGCGGCGGCGTTGTCCCTGAACTTGGCGTAGATGTCTCCCTTGTAGAACTTCCTGGTCCGCCACACGAGCACCAGCGACACGAGCGCCCCGGCCACCGTGGCGGCGGTGATGATGAGGAACGCCTTGCGGAAGCACTGCACGCCGATGCAGGTCTTGTCGCCGCCGGCGAGGGACCCGCCGTGCTGCCTGGCGGCCTCGGCGTCGTAGAGCCCGCCGGCGACGCGGACGTTGAGCACGTAGGCGCCGATGGGGCTCGCGACGGACCCGAAGTTGTAGAGCGTGGAGTAGTACTTGAGCCCGAACACCTCGGAGATGATGGCGAACAGCAGCGGCCACTGCGCGCCGAAGCAGAAGCCGATCACCACCGACGCCGCGTAGAGGGACTGCGGCACGCCGAAGGCGATGAGGAGGTGGCCCACGCACGAGAGCAGGAGCACCAGCGTCAGCATCAGCGGCCGCGGGAACCTGTACCGGGTCAGGAAGATCTCCGAGGCGAACCCGGAGGTGACGCGCCCCGCGTAGTTCCAGATGCTGATGAGGGAGACGAAGGTGTTAATGCTCTTGGCCGGGTACCCCAGGGACTGCCCGATCTGGCCCATGTTGTCGATCGCCGTCAGAGTGCCGCCCACGCCGCAGATGGTCGCCAGGAACAGCACCAGCATGTCCACGCTCACCAGCGCCTGCAGGATCGTGTAGTCCTCCCCCTGCGCGGGCGGGCTGAACATGTGCCGGAGGCACGAGCCCAGGCAGCCGGACGGCGGCGGCGACGTCTCCTCTGTTTGTTCAGTGGTGCTCTGCAGCTGGCTCTTGTTGGCCGCCGGCTCATCAGCTGCCACCATCTGCAGGTCAGCAGCTGGCTTCTCGACGGTCACGGTGGGGTGCTCGCGGAGGGACTCCTGGAGCTCCTTCTGGATCTTGTACTCCTGCTTGACGACGACGGCGAGGGGCAGGAAGAGGACGAGGAGCAGCGCGGCGGCGGACACCCCGTAGGCGGCGTGCGAGAAGTTGACCTGCTTCTGCACGACGATCATGACGAGGAGGTAGGTCGCGAGCGCGATGGAGATATAGAGGAAGCAGAAGAAAGCGTCGTTGCTGGTCGCCGACGACGCGCCGGCGGCGGCGCCACGCCGGGTGGGGCGCGGGTACGGCATGATGCGGATGGTGTGGACGAAGAGGATGGAGACGGCAGCGGGGAGCCAGGCGATGAGCAGCACGAGCGACTTGGCATCGTCGCCGTAGATGGCGAGGTAGAGCTGCGTGAAGATGGCGCCGCTGAGGCCGACGAAGCCCTTGAGCAGGCCCAGCACGATGCCCCTGCTCTCGGGGAAGTTCTTGACGCAGGTGACGAGCGCGCCCGTGTTGGCGAAGGACTGCGAGTTGGCGCCCACGCAGATGTAGATGCACATGAGCCACACGGGGGGCCGCGCCGTACGCCCGTCGATGGCGAGGTAAATCATGAGGTAGCCAACCAGGTTCATGGCGGCGCCCATGGCGAGCACCACCCACGGCGGCGTCACCTCGTTGATGAGGCCCGAGAGGACGCCGACGTTGGCGCCCAGGTCCTTGAAGAAGGAGAGCGTGTTGAGCGTGCGCTGGTCGTAGCCCAGCGACGACTTGAGCACCTTGGAGTAGATGCCGAAGATGTACGTCGCCCCCGACGCCGACAGGATGAGCAGGCACGCGAACACCATGAACCAACGGCCCAACACCACCTGCCGGACGAACCGCGCCGTCAGCACCTGCGGCCCGCCGCCGCCGCCGTCCCCGGACGCGAACGCCATCGCGCCACTCGTCCTACTTTCTCGGCGGCGCTCTGCTTCGCCGCCGCCTGTCTGGTGGCGAGCCGGTGAGTGACACAGGCACACAGAGCGCGGCGCGCCTGTGCAATATATAGAAGGGGATGGGTGGATGGTAGGAGAAGGGTGTGTGACTAAACTCTTATGGACACTGCAGAAAGTGAGCGTCGCTAGCATGTCTCTTGCACTGCACATGGATATGTTTTGATTGGAGCCAGGGAGTTCTGAGGCCACCAACAATGACCACAATTTTTGCCAAATTTTTAGAATGTTTTGTCCAAATTTGATACGCTTTTGGTGCCAAGTAAGAGTCCACACGTGCTAAGCTTAAAATCCTCTTAAGTAACTTTAGATTGTAGTGTTGTTTTGTCGCAAGCTAGACGATTAGTGTAGCAAAGATTATTTTGCAGCTCAATCCTGCGGGTCTTCGGCTGTGGACCAAGACATGCCATGGTCCTCAAGGAATAGACTGCCAGTTTACCGTTTGCCCTGGTCGTTAGGGAATAGAAATAGGACAGGAGCGACCTGTAGAAAAACCATGGCTGGCTGGCTCTGTGCGGCAGCCATGACCATGATCCTTGGAGACCGCATGTGGTTTTCACAGATTTGTTCAGGTTCTCTGATGCAATTTTCATACATTAATCACCTGTCGCTGCATGATTAATCGGACCGACGACCTTGACTCGAGGGTTTACCGGGAAGATTTGCGAGAGCGATCTCTGTTGACTAAACAGAGTGTGTGTGGCTGAAGCATACTGTGGTGTGCGAATCTGGACTCTTGCAACTGGCTTTCCTGCTTATCCCAAGATGCTGGACCGGCTTGTCAGTGAACCATCTTGTGTTTTCCTTTGGCTGGTCAGACGAAATTTACGCTGAAAGTGATATTATCTAAGAATTGATAGGACATAAAGCTATTAAGAGGCTGCAGCTGTGCCACATGGGGGAGGATTAAGAAACCAGAGATATGTACTGTACTGAACTTACTGATGTATCGATCTTGCGGTTAACCAACCAAAGTGGCCATGTGTCTGCAGTGCGATGATCAGCTCCTTCCTATGAAAACATCGAGGTGATTAACTACGGGTAAGCTTTTTTAAACTATAGTCATTAAGCAATAACAAAGTGCCCGTGTGTCCTCTTGTGCTTAGGAAGCTGCCATGGCCATCTGCCCATCCCATTCCATGTTTCCACTTCGTTCCTTGACAAGGAGACATCAGGGATTATTGCAAAGAAAAATACCCAATGGCATGGCATGGCATGGCATGCATACAAAGCAACAACTTGATGTTAAATAATGGTAAAAACTAACAAGCAGTGGGTGTAGAAAATCTCGTCATGGAATGAGCATCTGCTGCCGCCGGCGAAGAACTCCACGGCAGTGACAACGGCTAACGACATTTACTGGATCATGACAGTGGACAGTGTCTCCACTCATCATCAAGTTAAGTTTTGTCAAGGTTCCCTCGAGATAACGGCAACGGACATCGGAGACCAGTTCTAGCGTTCTCATTGGTCTGCGTCATTCCATGTACTAGCACTTTCTTAAAGGAAGGTATGACTTGATATGGCAAGATCGAATACAACAGTTGGTTAAATCTTCGATCTACTTACATGAAAAAGACAAAAAGGGGGAAAACTACAGCATGATGCTTTCGGATCACTTTGCAGGAAGTCACCTCGGCGGAAAGTTTGAATTTTCCTTGCTGCATATAGACATCATGACATGCGGCCCTCTGGGCCCACGTGTCAGTTTGGGGAAATTCAGAAACGAGGGCTTATTTTTGGATGCATGAGGCTCACTCGATCATTTTTCATCTGTTATGTGAAAAGTAAACTAAATAATTTAATACTGGCCATTCGAGGAGATAAGAAGGAATATCTGAAAAAAAATAAAAAAGGGCCTAGAGGCGTTTCTTTCTCGGTTGACGGGTGTGTATCGGAATTTTGCATGGTTGCCCGGTTCCTGAAGCAACTGCGTGCCCTCGTTACACAGGCAACCGCGAAGCCTGGCTTGCAATTGCAAAGTCTAGCTGCTGGCATTCCAATCGTATTGCTAGGCTTCACCGGTAACAACCGCGACGACTAACCGTGTGCAATCGTCGTTATTAACGTTGCCTACAGGCTACAGCTGCAAGTAACGCATGCTCTAAAGATAGTAACGTTCAGAGATCAAAGTTTATGTGCTGCAACCTGTGTCCGTGTTACCTGCATTAGCAGCTGGTTGGTTACTTATTCTAAAGTTGTCTGCACTGCACGCTTCACGCTAGCACGCAGGCATGTGTGGCTCGCCGGCCGGTTAGTCAAGATCTGCATATCCTAGGTCAAGTATGTTAATCAGATAGTAAAATGATGTTGGGACCAACTAGCTAGCTAATGGTGTCACGAGATGCTAACCTTAACATACAGTAGTTAACACTCTTGCATTGGCAAGCTGGCTTTATACAGTAGTATACGCACAGCGTGCGTGGTAAGGCCAACGCACGGGTACCGAGAGCTGGAGAGAGACAACGGATGCAATAGGTGTTAACATACATTTTTATTTTTTTTCAATTCTGTCGGCTCGCCTTGCTCTTTGTTTTATGCACACTGCGGTAAAAGAACTGTATTATAGGCAAAAAAAAATTTACATTTCTTGGGCGGTTGGGCTTGGCTGCTCACCCTAAACAAAGCATATATTTTGTTTTTCTTTTTATGAGCCCCTCAACTATGGCGAATTAATGTCTGGATAATTTGCTTTTTAAGTTTCATCGAACAACGTCTCAATCTAAAATCTTCCGGCTACAAATTTTCAGTTCAAATATAGAAAATGTTACCCAGATTACAAACCCTCAAAAATATTGTAACTTTAACATTACCAAATACTCCCTCCGTTCCAAATTATAAGTCATTCCAACTTTTTTGGAGAGTCAAACATTTTTATGTTTGACTAAAATAGAGAAAATCACAAAAATTTATGGCACCGAATAGATATACTATGAAAATATATTTAATGAAGAAATTAATGGTACCTATTTGATATCATGAATGTTAGCACTTTATTGTATAAATTTGGTCAAACTTGAGATGTTTTGACTCTCCAAGAAAGTTGGAATGACTTATAATTTAGAACGGAGGGAGTACCAAACATAAGTTCCAGATAACTCCACGTCGGCACCGGAATGTATATAATGGGATGATGACGCCAGTGTAAAGTGACTTCTGCGATGATGAGAAGAAGGGCCAATGTCGCTGATGATAAGACCCCAGAAGATTAGAGGTCTGTATCCGTTGAGCCATTGAAGCACAAAGACAAGACGATGCACCATCATCACAGCCTGCTAATGGAGAAACGTGTTTACTCATGGCACGTTCACCTCGTGTTAGTCTAGCTTTACCCCCAAGAGCACTAGCTCTCCGGGTCTGTTACTGTCCATGTCTCCGGATAAGGCGATAGGCCCCATCCATCGCGCGTGCTTGACTTGCGTGCATGGACTCTGAGCCTACCACCGTAAGAACTGCTCGTTGCGTGCACCACCACGGACCGTCGTGCTCGTGCACGTCAACGCCACGAGAGATCTCGCCCAAGGAGATCGTGCATGTCAATGCCAGGAGAGAGATCGATCGATCTCCTCACCGACCAGCCAAATTAAAACTCTCCCAGAAATTAATTAAAAACCGTGAAAAGTGCTGGAATAAAGTGAAAAAGCCCGGCCCACGCGTGGATGCATGCAAAGATCGTGTTCGTGCTTGAGTGCAAGTCATATGTTCATCTTTCTTTCAAGGGACGGAGTCATAGGTTTATCTTTCCTTCTGATGACAAGTTGGTCTACCATACAACTCATGCGCCCGTCTCTGCCCTGGTCTTTATCCACATGACAAGTTGGTCTACATGGATTCGGCAGTTAGGAAATGCATGCCTTCTCGGGACATTGTATTTAAGCAGAACTTTGGCCTGCCATGAAATTCCATGATTGACACTAGGAGACACGAACTGAAATGTTATTAAAATAACTTGAGACTGGAGGCTTAATAACCTGGCTTTTTTTTTTCCTGACTGGAGGCTTAATAACCTGGCTTTTTTTTTTCCTGACATGTCGGTCCCTGAAACAGCGTATATAGTTTGCCCAGGTGGAAAAGCTAGCAGATAAGGGGAATAACCTTTACCTCAAGTCTCCAACGAACTCTCAAGTGACTGTGTCTTGATTCCTTTGTCCCATGTATTTGTCCTCGTTGTCCAAGCACACTTCTTTTCTTTTCTTGCTGAATAATCCGAGTGATGAGAGATCAGAAAGCAAAGTTTTGGTGCGCAGCTGTTGTTTTTTTCATACGCGCCGAGAAGTTGGGCGAGCACACCCACCACTCATATGCTTTATTCTCTACTGTTTTTCATTTTACTTTACTGTGACGACAAGCAAATACGGACCCTCACTTTTCCTAATTTTTAACTGTAATTTTTTCAGCAAACTCAAAAAAGTTTATTTTTGCAGTCCTTTTTGTGCGAAGTGTGATACTCGAGTGGATTTGCAGGCACTTTTTTTTTACATTGGCAGGAGCACTACCTTTGATTTAAGATACCTTTGATTTAAGAAGGATAGAAAGTTTGAACCTGAATTACATAAGATTACATAGTAAAATTCAAAGCTCATGTATCGCTAAGAAATGTGGAAAGCTTCGGAACACTAGACAACAAGAAGTTCTTCTTGTAGTAAAGGATTACCACACGCCTTCCTTCGCATGAGAACATTATTTTGAATGAGCCCAAAGACTTGGTCTGGCCTCAACGTCGAGTGTTCATAGATCCTTCTATATCTTTCTCTCCAAATATGCCATGTGGTGTACATAAGAATGGCGGCCACTGATGGATTTGCAGGCACTCGAGCAGCCAAGCTCTCCGCAAAACTTGGTCAATGCAAGTAGTGGTGCACCACCACCAGACAGCAAGATCCTCTTGCAAGAGGCCATGGTGTATAAACTAGAAAGTGATCGCCATTGCCACCATGCATGCATACATACACCACGAATTCGGCACATTCAAAAGTGGATGGATTTGCTCTTTCTTTGGGTCATGAAATTGACAGAGATGCATGTCCGTTTCACCAAAACGTGGAGGAGCCACACACACACTCGCTGTATCTTTCAGAGGCTGCCCATCAATCCACATTCTGCAAGTAAAGGGGAAGCAAACCTCTGCCAAACCTTTGGTTTACTATTGGCAGCAGCACCATGGAGTTGCATTTTTTCTTCTCTGTCTTTTGTTTGGTACACAAAGCACATGCAACACATGCTATGGCCCTCTTAGTTCTTTTACTCCCATTTCCATTTTATTTTATATTTACCATATGGTTATGAACTATAGCAAACAAAAAATAACAGCTAATTAGTGATAGGTAAATGTAATGGGAGATGAACCGCATGTCATTTTTCTTTCTGTGCTTTGTTTAAAAAAGTAAAGCTCTGACGATATAATGACAAAAGGAAAACGTAATTTTCAGGATGAAGGGTTCCTATTAGCCAGCTGCCACGCACTTGAGCTGAAACTTTCCAGGGCACGAGTCGGCACACCACCAAACAAAGATGAACAGAACACGGCTTCGTTCGCCAACGCCAAGCATGACAAGAGCTAGCTGCCAAGAGATCGGAGCTGCAGGAGCACGAGGGGACGAAAGAAAAAGGAGATTCTCCCCCACATTTGTGCGCTGAAAGCACCCAAAACCTGCCTCTGAAATCGCACTTTCCACCTTCCACTTTAGAGAAGTAATTGGTTTTGAGGTCATCATGGCCATGATCAAGGATAACAGTGATGCCTAACTTCGATTTGCGAATCTAAAAGATCTTCAGACCGGTCACCTCAACTGAAACCACGTACCCTCTGACAGACACAGTAGGAGGGTCAAGGAGATCCTTTCAGGCGGCATCTTTGTTTCTTCAAGACTTCGAAGCAGTGTTGGCTACTCTGAATGCATTGGCAAAGGAGGCGAATGCATCCATGTAATGTACTAAATGTAACAAAACTACAATGGGGGTCAAATGCTTCATGGGCAGAAAAGTGATGAATTGGCAGTAGGAGGATCTCATGTCCAATGCATAGGCCCTGATTGAGATCCAAGAAGTGGGAACCAAAGGCGAGAGCGATGGAGCCCAAAGTCTGCTGACGAGCTGAATAGTCAGTGAAAGCGTGCTCCACAGCACAGCGACACAAACTTGCTCAGATTCCCGTCCCCACGCAACGCGTTCAGTTTCAGAGCTCAGGAAAGGCAGTGCTGATGCTCCTCAGCTCAGTCCACAGAACGAAAGGCATGGATTTGAGACGACTGATCTGTCTAACCGGTGACCAGAAACACAGTACTGCAAGTCAAAGCAAGTCTCTGTCTGAGTGTCATCCCTGTATGGCAACTGGCTACTGCTGACCAGCGACGGCGCTCTGGCTACTGTCACCTTCTAGAAAACGTTCGCACTTGACTTGGCACAGTATGAGAAGATTCTTTTTTCCTGAAAGATTACAGCATCAGTCCATCAGATGATGACCTGAAGGTGATGAGCCAACAGCGTCAGCACGTCACAAATCAGATTCAGATTGAACAATAAGCCCAGCAGCGACACTGCAACATACTTGAGAACGGCCACTGTCCCTTTTGATTATGAGATGGAAACTAGTGCAGAGAACATTTGCAAAGAGTAATTGTTCAGAATCCGAATGTTGCCCCGGTGGGGCTCTCGCATTGCGTGATTCTGCTGGCAAATGAAATGGCATGGTGGTGTTGACGTTGTGCTGCCATCGATCCGCAGAGGAAGCAGCAGCAGCCGTGGTCGGAGGCTACTATACGATACGAAAGTGAGGGGGGGCCTCGTACGGGCCTGGCGGCGCCGTGAGTTCCCGCGCGGCTACGATGCGGCGCCTCCTGTGCGCGGCTACCGCCCCCGCCTCCATGTCGGCATGTCCTTGCTGCAGGAGTCAGATGAGTGGCGGTCTCATGCTAGGGCTTTAGGGGGAGATGACCAATATGAGTGAGACAGGGCTTCGCGATCCGGGCGGCGTGGACGCCGGCGGCGGACGGGCGGGAGGAGCTTGCCATGCTTTTTGCAAATATTCAGATCGCGATTAATCGTCGCGAACCAAACTAGGTGGTTTGTGCAAACATTCGGATCGCGATTATTAATCGCGATCCAATATAAGGTTGTTTATGTAAATATTCAGATCACGATTAATAGTCGCGATCTAAAACGAGGTGGTTTTGCAAGTATTAGGATCTAGGGTGTGTTTAAAAATATTCCAGATCGGCTACATGTCAACCGGCGATGCCGCCGCGGCACCGCCGATCTCCGCTAGCCCCGCCGCCGTGCGTCCAGCGCTCCCTTCCGTTGAGGTCACACATACTGAAGGCGCAACATTTGCAACATACCGGTGATGTGGAGGCTGATGGGATCGCAGCCGCTGAGCGCGGGTATGTTCCTCGCCGCGCATTGCTCCGCCGCCGCCATTGCAGCGGAAGCCGACGGGTTCGCCATACTGAAGGCGGTGGCGGCGGTGTGGTGCTGTGGCCAGAGCACCCGCCCGTCTACTCCGTCTACGCCGGCTGGGACCGTGCCCACCGTGGCCCGACGCCATAGTGATTTCCGTCGCGGTGAGTCATCATTCATTAGTCGGCGCTCTGGCTCTGGCTGTTGTCATCTTCTAGAAAAACGTTCACACTTGACTTGGAACAGTATCAGATTTATTTTTCTGAAAGATTACAGTATAAGTGTCTATCTCTATCAGATGATGACCTGAAGGCGATGAGCCGACAGCGTCAGCACGTCACATATTAGATTCAGATTGAACAATACGCCCAGCAGCAACACTTGCAACAGAATTGAGACTGATCATCCACGGTTAGCAACACACATGAACGCAACGTACGGGGCTGTGCTTCCTTCACTTATTGAGATGTCAACAACAGTGTAAGGCCCGATGCTGACGCTGTAGCATCAGGATTGGAGAAGAAACGAATGGTGATGGGCGATTGTGAGGAAAACTCGTAAGGGCAACCGGGTTATTATCGCTGTCGGCAGAAATCCATGCTGAAGTTCAGCATGGACCAATGATCAGAAATATGGTGTGTGTGTGTGTGTACTTCATGCCTTCACAAGTGAATTCTTGCATGCTTGAAGAACAGGTAGAAGAGGACGGCCGATGACACGAAGAGGGTTAACAGTACCAGCCAGATTTGCCACACTGCAGCAGCCAGGAGAGTGAAAATGAGGCCCAGTAGAGCAAGGACTGCTTACAGAGACACAGACGCGTACCTTTCCATTCAGGAGGGACGTCAAGTTTTGTTATCTCTGCTCCCCATTGATGTGAGGTGGAGATTACAACCCTGCAATATTCAAAGAAAGTATATTATAGTGCATAGCATGATTTGCACTTGCCACCGGGGAAAGGCATGTTGGTCATGTTGAGTATGGTGTAGATGCATGTGGAGGAAATGTTTTGCTTGTTCCACTGAAAATCCTAGGCTCCTAGCAACTAGCATACATAATTATCTATCTTAGTCGTGCATACACAAATTCATAACCAATGTTGTGCACCTTTGCTGAAACTGTGAATCATGTCAAATTCCCGGTGCTACAGAAAGACAATTCATTTTTTGTTCTGGATATAGCCAGTGATCGTTGCTAAATAGAGTGCTTAGTAATGCTAACCTATCACTCTAGTGATGTTCGGTTTGTCTGTGTTCTTGCAGCAAAGACGAAGGATTACCTTTCAGTAGGGCAAAATTCAATTGAAGAAATTGGAGAGCCAAGATGAACCTTCTTGCTCCAGTGAGCAACTTCCATCTTCTGTACTTCCACGACACAAAAGTTGCCGTCACAGGTTCCTCTAAATTAAAGGTGAAAAGTATATCCATATTAATGAGACCTCACAACCAAAGGAAAATCCAGCATTGGTGGTCAAATATTAACAGATACAAATTTAGTTAAATGGGACAGCAAATGGATATCCTCCTTTCCTAAAAAAGGAAAAAAAAGCTGGAATCTTGTTTCAATGCAACCGATTGGTTGAGAACATGTTAATAACAGCATAACCATTATACGTTGGCCAGCTAATATGTTCTTTAGTCCATTGGCTAAACTTCAGGTTATGCTGTCACTATTTATCTGAAAAAGGCTGCATCTTCGGAATTTTTTAGGAATATGCAACTCAACATGCAGTAGGTAGCCATGGTTGTTTATCATAATATATATACATTTTAAATAATAAAAACAATGATTTAAGCTCAGCAAAGTCTACAAGAAGCAATCCAATGGGAAATGCAAAAGAAAGTTGAATTGCCAATCTTGGAAAAATAACTATTACAAGTAGTTTCAAACACTGGCAATACACAGTTGTTACTAAAAGCAAAATGCTTGATGGAAATGTGTTGCCAGAATCAATTCAACGGTCAGCATCTCCTTCACTTACAGTGCAAGATACTTCCCATCCAAGCTAACGGAGAGTGTGGAAATGGGCTTAGCTGAAAGTTTTTTGTATCCGATTCTCTTCCAGTTACTTATGTCCACAGCCATAGTCCAAACGTTATGCCCTATTTCAGAGACAAAAAGTTTTATTATAGCTGGCTACTGCTGCTGCAGTTCTTTTAATTTCATTTACAGGATTACCTTTTACAAGTGTGCAGAACAGGAAAGGTTTAGTTCCATCCCTAGAAAAACGGCAGCACTCAATCTTCTCATCCTGTAAACAAACATAAAGAAGAAGAAGAAGAAGATCAGAACAACAGTTGAGTTTTCAACTATCATGATGGAGAAATATAGCAAGTTGTCATAATATACCGGAGATCTTGTCAAATTGACAAGTGGAGACCCCTCATCAACCTTCCATATTCTCGCAGAACCATCAATGGATGTCGAAACTAAAAATTCTGAATCCAAGCTACATGAGAAGGGTAGACGCACTATATTAGAAAATACGAGTTTAGGCATTTATCTTACAAAGTTATGAATGCAGTAACTCTCTCTTCCAAGCAAGGAACTCTTAAGACAAAGGCTACACTAAAACTACCAAGATACTAGCTAGAAGGCATATTGTGCAAATTGTGCCAGACCGAATCCTATATATTTATCTAAGTAGCCACTAGGCAGCATGAGGTAATAATCAATAATGCTTGTCTCAACTCAGGCGGGAAATATCAGTCAAATAAAAGCAGCTCCCCCATTTCTTCACCTGATGTCCATGTCACGGAAAGATTTGTGAGCTTTAGGTTCGTCCAAAATCACATTGAGACTTTGCCAATGAAATATTCTGAGGTGTCCATCCTGTCATAGACTCATAGCGAAATACACTTAGGAAGTTTAAATAGAAAATTGAATATTATTTAGTAAACAGAACAAAACATGATTCGAAAAGTAACTCATTGAAGCTATATACTCTTGAACAAAACATATTTCGAAAATTATCAGCAGATGAATTATTAGTACTTCGAGAAAAAATGGAACTCACACCATATCATTAATACAGTAACAGAAAAGATCACCAATAGAAGTTTATAATAACAAGACAGGATGAGATCATACCTCACCACCAATAGCAAACTTAGCACCATCAGTGCTGAATGTTAAACATTTCTGAGGCCCAACAGATTGGAGAGGTGAAGCTTCTCTTGAAATAAGGTGGACACCAAAATCTCTATAAACCAGCTTGAACACCCTACAAGAGTGACAGAGCATATAAAAAGTCTACAAGAAGCGAAAACCGGTGAAAAAGGTAAGTGATCCTCGTATAACATCAAAGCAAATGTGTTGGTTTCTAGGAGAGGCTCACCTGCACCCTTTGGCGGTGGCGCAGACCAACTCCCGGCCGCCGGGGTGCACGGCGATCGCCCGCGCCGTGTCGTCTGCATCCTCGCCCAAGACGACCCTCGCCTGCGAAACCACAAGCAAGCGAGCATAAGCTCATCGCGCGATCGGAGTATCAGACTGGTCCTCGAGCGGCCGCGTGGGGAAGCAGTCACCGGCTCACCGCTCACCAGGGGCTCGGAGGCGAGGGCGGAGGCCCTGACGTCGAACTCGAGGAGCTCGAGGAGCGGCGGGGACGAGGCCGTGGCGCCGCGGCCGAACGCGACGAGGAGGCGGCTGACGCCGGTCGGCCCGTCATCGTCCCGCCGCCGTATCCACGCCGCGCATGTCACCTTCCCGAGCGCCGCACCCTCGCCGCCGTTCCCCGCCATAGGAGAGCAGCGGTGGACGGTGGCGCCTTGGTGGCCTCAGCGAGGTTTCCGGCGCTGCTCTGCTTTTGTTGGCGCTTGGATTTCTTAGGGAGGAGACGGGACGAGGGAGGCGGCCGGCCGCCGTGGCGCGAGGCGTTGGGCGCGGGCGGAGGAGTCGTGGCGGGGCGGAGTGCGCCACGGAATCGTCGGCCGTATCCACTAGAGATATGCTCGCGCCGGCTGCGCGCCCGCGCTGGCGCAAGCTCACGATTCGAGCACCGCGCGAATCGGCCTGCCGGGCCCGGGCGCTCACGCGTCAGCCTAGCTGGCACGTCGCGTCGCTGTCTTCCCCGCGCAAGGTGAAACCGACCGCGCCATGCGCCCATGCCGGCGTCGCGTCTCGGCACAAGCGTGCGCACGGCTTCGCCGGCGGAAAGGGCTCGTTTTATGCGGATAGGCGTGCGCATCGTCGCCACCGGAGCTCGCTGGAGGCTAGAGACCGTGGCCGGAGGAGACGGTGTCACGGTGAAGCTCTCAAGGCGCTCTCGACCCCGCGGAAGCGGCACCCGCCGAGGAACCGAGGAGTAGCGGCACTGGGTGCGCGCGGCTAGACTGCGTCCGCAATGCTGCCTTCCTGAGTGTGTGCCGGGGTTAAATCAGCCGGAACCGGAAGAGAAGGCCGCGCCACCTCGTAGTTGATTGCTGACAGGGCTTATCGCCGCCGTTGGTGAGACGTGCGCGCTGCACAACACAGGTTGCGCGCGTCGTCAGAAAAAGAAGCACGCGACGCGATCAGGACATTCTATTGAAAAAAAAAGTATCAGGACAGATTGGAGATGGCACGCTGATGCGTGGAATGAATTCTTTTTATGAGCGACGGCTCCATCAAACTGCATCACTTTTACACATGATCGAAGACGGAATCGATCACCACACGTGCTCAACATGCATCTGTTCAAAATTGGAGATGGTACAATGATGGGTCGACAAAACTATCTCGTGTTCTCAACTCAACCAACCTATTTACATATGTTGCATCGTCCCATTGTCGACATGTTTAGAATCCGTTGGAAATTCATCAACATGTGACAAGGGGCATCCAGTTCATTCCCTTTCTGCTACTGGACTAATGGTACCAAAAGTGGCACCAAAATAGTGACACCATTTCTTCTGTGGATCTTATACCACACTAATCTGAGGAGAACTTTATACCGACACCTACATAGGAGACAACTCTCTACAAGAGAACTCAAATCTTTTATTCACGTCCTCACAACTTGATACAACACTCACTCTTACATTCTTTATATGGCTACCCTACCATAACACCACTACACTATATGGCAACCTTGCCATCTTCACCTATGACTCACATGTCACTCTATGCCATGGTATGGCTAGGAGGAAGGGAAGCACCTCTATTTATAGGTGCTCATGATCATTGTGGTGTCCACATTCTTCCATACAAAATATCTTAGTAGCCCTTGGCTATTTGTCTATGACACAGTACAACCTAATTCAAGTGTATCCATTACTGCAGTGGCAAAGAATCCATAGTGACAAAAGCAATAGAACTTAGACAAGGCTAATTAAACATTATATGTAGCATCTGGCAAGCTGCAGAAAGCATAAAATGCAAAAGGCAAGAGAAATGAAATTTTATAAGAAAGCAACATAGATTCAGTACTTGAAAGAATGGCAAATCTAAAGTATTTCGATATGAAATCAACATGAGAACCTCACCAAGTACTCAGTTCGGTGGCTTTGACGGGAAGCCAAAGATTTCGTAAATTTCCGTGTAATTATTTTCTGGAATACTACTGATGTCAATATAAGAAGTGACACCGCTGCTAGCACCAGGGGCAGATGAACCTCTCGAGCTGCTAGCACTAGGGACGGATGAACGTCTCGAGCTGCTAGCACCAGGGACGGATGAACCTCTCCAGCTGCTAGTACCAGGGGCACTACAACCAATCCCAGCAGAGCTGCCAACTCTTTGGGTAGGTTTGTATTTAACAAGTAATTGGTAACACAAGTTCTGAAGTTGGTTATTTGCAATAGTGTACAAAGCAGCATCTGCTTGCTTTTCATTCCCCTGTAGCAAAAGATCTGACAAAAACTTAGTTAGCTAAGAATGTGATACAAGTACATTTTCAGGGGCAATAGGTGGTTTGGATGATATGATTACCGTTAAGCATTTTGCATGTGTCAAACACCTGGAAAAATCCAACCTTCCAAAGAAATCATCAGCATAATTCTTAAAATTAAATAACTTCCGACTTGAGCGAGGAGGTAAAAAAAGAAAACCGATTTCATTTCAGGAGCCCCTTCTGAACAAGTCACAGCATGACACCGTGACCACCGCTTTTGGTTAACAAGATCATTCTCACCGAGAACTTTCCTAAAGGCAATAGCATCATTTGGAGGCAGCTTATGATAATATAACATTAGAAGATCAATCTCCATGATTCTTTGACAGGCTTATTGCCCTGCTGAGCTTGAAAATATCATTGACCTTTTTATTTTCAGCCGAGATTCATCCCCAGTATCTTTAAGACCAACAATCCATGAAGCAAGCTCAGCAACATACATTGGATATTGATAGCTTCCATCTGATTCTTTATACATAAAGAATCTGTCTAAGATAGACTTCTTAATAAACAGCACATCTTTCATATAGAAAGGTTGCTTCAGCTTTTCCAACTTAAATTCGTTTCTTATCTCGATAGAACGAGTATCAAGTATATACCACAAGTCTTTTAACTGTAGAAGCTCATTAAATGAAAAGCCATCTTCATGCGGGTACTCAAAAGCCTCTCCCAGCATTGATACAATCATTTGTGCGTCATTTCCAAGACCAACGGTATAGGTTATACCTAAATTTCTAGACTGTAATGCATTAGGGAGACTAATCTTTTCAAACCAATTTTCAGATTTCATTAGACTCTCAATGTGAGATTGCAAGGAAATTGGTGCAGTCCTGTGACCTCCTCTTAAGCAATGTCTACTTCGAAGAGTACATGGTTCACTGAAAACCATACCAGACACAACAAGTTTACCGTTGCACAGAAAGTAGACATCAGTTAAGAAGATCCGACTAATTTCCATAGCTTCAGCAATGATTAATTCTAGAGATGAAAACCTTTTATCCTTATGTTTCTAGGTTAGTGTTGAGAAACCAGCACCCCAAATATCACACCGACTTCATAAAAGTGGCACCAAAATAGTGACACCATTTCTTCTGTGGATCTTATACCACACTAATCTGAGGAGAACTTTACACTGACACCTACATAGGAGACAACTCTCTACAAGAGAACTCAATCTTTTATTCACGTACTCACAACTTGATACAACACTCACTCTTACATTCTTTATATGGCTACCCTACCATAACACCACTACACTATATGGCAACCTTGCCATCTTCACCTATGACTCACATGTCACTCTATGCCATGGTATGGCTAGGAGGAAGGGGAGCACCTCTGTTTATAGGTGCTCATGATCATTGTGGTGTCCACACTCTTCCATACAAAATATCTTAACTCTAGAACCCTCCTCATTCTTATCTAGTTTCTTATATTTCTACCATACTAAAATATCTAGTTCTCGAGTATTCTACACTTCACCATGAAGCATGGTAACTATGACTCATGCATTCTCTCTAATTTTCTAGAACTTTCTTACCTTGCCATGATTTTATCATTTTACATGGCAAAGTTAGTCTCTTGAGATCTTCACAATCTTCTAGAATATTCCAAGTATGCATTGCATATTTCAACAGTTAGAGATTGCAACTCTTGCCTATAGTACAAACTAACCCCCAATGCAACCTGCCACCGGCATCACCTATCAGAGGAGGAGGCGCCAAGGATAAAGCAACAATGAGATTCAGTTAGTTGTCTTCAGCGGCAAGTCTTAGTTTGTTTCAGTTTTGTTTCAAATTAGCATTGGATTACATTTGGTTGTTATCAGGTTGTTCGATTAGTTGAGGAACTCTAGCGAAGTTGTTGAGTCTGTAATCCTGACTATTTACATGCAGCCACAAATCAGAAATAAACAAGCTAGAATTAATCTATTTCCTCGTCTCCCTGCACTCTGTTTCTCATCTCCTTCCTGCTCGTCGCCATCTCAGTGACCCCTGTGTGCATCACGGGCAGGAAATCGGCAGCGCAGCGGCCGGCAACCTCCCACAGATATCACCAAGTAGACTCCCACGACTATCCCATGGTCGTGACAACTTGGTATCAGCTTCCGAGTCTACATCCATGGGCTCCCTAGCTGATCTTGACGAGGTGAAGAAGCTCATTGCTGAGCAAGGCGAGACCATCAAGCTCCTACGCCAGGACACCAAAGAGCACAATAACAAACTCGCCACCAGCGTCGACAAACTCATCACGTCGGTGCAGGGTCTCTTGGACCTCTTTGGGCTGCCAATATGGAGCAATCCCTAAGGAGAACTCCGGCATCTACGCCTGACTGGATCGGTGGCGGAGTACCAAAGCAAGTTCCTCACCCTCCTTAGTCACGCCGGCCCGTTGACGGACCGCTAGGAGCAGCAGATGTTCACATCTGGCCTCGTCGACGACATTCGCGTGGACGTGGAATTGCAGGGTCCATGGGACCTAGAACATGCCTGCAACTTAGCCCGAGCGTATGAGAAGAAGATGTCTCGCTTCCACACTACCAGCTGCTCCGGCACTTCACGCACGTTCCCGACGTCACGACCAACACCGACCACGCCCACAACCCTTGGACTGTGGGACATCAAGCAACGTCGGAGATGGCGCCACCACGCTTTTGTTCACTGGAAATAGCCAGTGATCGTTGCTAAATAAAGTGCTTAGCAATGCTAACCTATCACTCTTGAACAAAACATATTACGAAAATTATCAGCAGATGAATGATTAGTACTTCAAGGAAAAAAAATGGAAATCAGACCTCAGGATAGCTTCTTATGCTTTGAGGTTAAGATGGCTATAGCTAAAGAGAACAGACAGCAATAGGCCGTGTAAGTCACTGCCAGTTCAGTTTGTGAATGACAATGTGCTCAAACAGATGTTTCATGCCTCCATTCAAGTGCAGCTTGGAGACGGCAATCTAGCCTTGTTTTGGACTGATAGATGGAACAACAACTCCTCTCCATGCACCATTGCACCAAATCTTTGCAACACTGTCAGGCGGAGAACAAGAAACAGACGCCTAGTGGCTGAAGCGCTGCACAATAAACAGTGGATCTCTGATGTTGTCGGATCGTTAACAGTGCAAGCTCTTCATCAGTATGTGCTCTTGTGGCACCAGCCGCAGCGTGTTCAGTTAACACCCGGCGTTGAAGACATCATCACCTGGAGATGGGAGCCCTCAGGTGTTTATTCTGCCCGATCTGCATATAAAGCCTTCTTCGTGGGATCGGGAACCTTCCCAGTGGGCAGATTGATATGGAAAGCATGGGCGCCAATGAAGGTGCGTTTTTTCATGTGGCTGGCTTGCAGAGACCGTCTCTGGAAGACAGAGACGACAACGCCGAGGGCTGCAAGACAATGCCGCTTGGGCCTTGTGTGACCAGGAAACAGAGAACGTAGATCATTTGTTTGCCTGCTGTTCATTCACACAGCAAATATGGCATGGCGTCAGTTCACTCTTGAGAACTGAAAACCAAGCGCCAGCACAGGACGCAACATTCATTGAATGGTGGTTACAGAACAGAAGAGGCTTCATTGCACGGCAGAGGAGAAGATTTGACTCAAGCTTCATGCTAGTGTCCTGGATGATCTGGAAGGAGCGAAATAGCAGGGTATTCAGAAGGGCGCCTCCATCAGGAAGCCATGCTCTTGTATGCAGCCGGAGGGAAGCACCTCACCACCCTAGGGTGGCCGGTGCCAGCGGAGGAGCCCGTCGCACAGTTGTTGGTTTTTTCCCTTTTGGTTGTTATGCTTTATGTAACTGACGATGAACTCTCAAGCCGTGTGCGTGCGCCCGGCGAAAAGCTCGCGTTGTAACTTTCGTTAAGGTTTTTATCTTTTTAATACAAAGAAACCGTATTCAGAAAAAAAAAGAAAAAAAAATGCGTTAGCCTGGCTGGCACGTCGCGTCGCTGTCTTCCCCGCGCAAGGTGAAACCGACCGCGCCATGCGCCCATGCCGGCGTCGCGTCTCGGCACAAGCGTGCGCACGGCTTCGCCGGCGGAAAGGACTCGCTTCATGCGGATAGGCGTGTGCATCATTGCCAGCGGAGCTCGCTGGAGGCTGGAGACCGTGGCCGGAGGAGACGGTGTCACCGTGAAGCTCCCAAGGCGCTCTCGACCCCGCGGAAGCGGCACCCGCCGCCCGGCCGCGGAACCGAGGAGTAGCGGCACTGGGTGTGCGCGGCGAGACTGCGTCCGCAATGCTGCCTTCCTGAGTGTTTGCCGGGGTTAAATCAGCCGGAACCGGAAGAGAAGGCCGCGCCACGTCGTAGTTGATTGCTGACAGGGCTTATCGCCGCCGTTGGTGAGACGTGCGCGCTGCACTGCACAACACAGGCTGCGCGCGTCGTCAGAGAAAGAAGCACGCGACGCGATCAGGACATTCTATTAAAAAAAAGTATCAGGACAGATTGGATGTTGACGCGTGGAATGAATTCTTTTTATGAGCGACGGCTCCATCAAACTGCATCTCTTTTACACATGATCGAAGACAGAACTGATCACCACACGTGCTCAACATGCATCTGTTCAGATTGGAGATGGTACAATGATGGGTCGACATAACTATCTCGTGTTCTCAACTCAAACCAACCTATTTACATATGTTGCATCGTCCCATTGTCGACATGTTTAGAATCCGCCCATTGTCGACATGTTTAGAATCCGTTGGAAATTCTTCAACATGTGACAAGGGGCATCCAGTTCATTCCCTTTCTGCTACTGGACTAATGATATTTAAACTATTACTAAGCCTACGTTACACTGATTTCCTGCTCACTGTTCTGGTAACTTGTGATCAAAGCATTTTCTCAGGGCTGCCCTTATCTCCTTCAGCATCTCATCGATCCCGATATGCCTCCTGTTGAACCAAGGCAATGGGGTTAAACAGAATGAAGTGACATTAAAACAGGACATGAAAATAAGCAGACATCAAACTTGAACGATATTGATTCCAGGTTTAAGAGATTAGGCAGCCCAGAGGAATCGAACAGCAAATTTATACACTTTTCGTCAGGAATATGAACTGCTTAAAATTGAAAGAAATATAAGCATGCATCTAGTTTTGTAAGGTCAAGAGACATACAATACGCTAGCAGCGACAACAGCTTGAGGTCTTGGATAGTCCCCGAGTTGCTTTTCACCACCTTCAACTGTAGCCTCCGATGAGACCTGATGTTTGCTTACGTGTCCATTTAGATTATCTTTGCTGCCACTTATGTCCTGCCTTTCTTCACAACCAATTGAAGATATTTCTAAAGCCAGTGATGATAGCCTATCATGGGCCTACAAGGAGGGGGTAAAAAGCATCGCCAGTAGTTAAAACACCGACCGTGTCAATATGAAGTCAGATTTTCAGGAGATTACTTCAAACAGAAAATCGCATCCGCGGAATTAGGAAGACAATAGTTTGACTCAAATTAAGGAGTTGAAAGTGAAGTGTACCTTAGGAAGATCAATCTTGTTCAGGACCACAACATAAGGTCGCTCCAGGTATTGGGGGTTATACATCCTTAATTCCTGCAAAAAGATACATGTCAGATCACTGTTCAACACTGCACCTTGACTTGTGAACAAACTATAGACAAATGATTCAATTTTCACTTCCACAAACAAACTTGATATACCCAATTGAAATTTTCAATCCTTTAAATAAGCAAGTTTCATTCTAAGAACCAATATTTCTACTAACTGTCTAGAAGCCTAGTATCCTCATAATCTGAACTGGTCTGCTCTTTCTTTATTCTAACAGCCAGATACTGAGAGCACATTAGTTACACTCATCGTATTCCCTTGAACTCCTTTCCCCCCCTTAAGCTTACCATATACAAACAAGCAATATGATTCTGCTCCTGACAACATATACAAATATTTTTCAATGCTAGTCTAACAGATTTAAAGCTATAACTACAGATCATCAGATAAATAGTGAACATTGTAATGCTGAGACAGTGAGACGTGAATGCTAAACAGCAAATGGGAATGGTTGAAAGCAATTAGAAATTACTTCTCTGACAATCTTATAATCATTGACAGGATCATCTGCACCAGCATCGACAACATGGACGATTACTCTAGTTCTCCTTAAATGTCTTAAGAAATTGCGGCCAAGACCCTGAAATTTAATTAAACTGGATGATGAGTCCCAAGGTTATAGCGAGGGGAAGCGGCATGAAACTGCCAAAAAACTGTAACTAGGAACCAACAAAAAACATATAAATAAAAAGCATTACCTTTCCAAGATGAGCACCCTCAATTAGACCTGGCAAGTCTGCCAATGTTGCTTCAGAGGAAAACTGTAAGGCTCCTAAAGCAGGATCTCCACCAAGACGGCCAAGATTTGGCATTAATGTAGTGAATGGATAATCAGCAATGTCTGGTCTTGCGAGTGTAATAGCTGATAGAAGTGTTGACTTTCCAGCATTTGGAAGTCCCTGAAGATGCAATGAAGGCAACTTATAACAACATGAAGACATGCTAAAGAAATAGATTTGAAACAAGCCTCACAATTTGGATAATCACATCTTAAAAATGAAACAGGGAAGACTCTGGTATATGATATATAAATTTTTAACTAAATGATAAAAACATTTCCTGATCCTTAAAACTCGGGATGCATGGATTAGTGAAACGTCATACCACAAGGCCAACATCAGCAACTACCCTTAAGATCAACTCCAAGCTTACTTCCTCACCAGGCTGACCATGAGTTAATACCTGCAGGCAAGGAGGTGATAAAATCACAAAAGATATGATGAAAATTGTCAATAATAGGTATAATCAACTTGATGATGTCTTTTAAAAGTTTAAGCTATCAAAATCTGCCATGTTAACAAAAATGAATGCCAGCAGTTCCGTGTTCAGTAAAGAATCTATAGTTGATTCCTGACTGGTAAAATTACCAGCAACTTTAACATCTTCTTCCCATGATCAGTCATCAACCAGTAAAGTGCAGTTTGTGGAAGTTTAGATCAATTTGTGCATTGGCAAATATGACATCACAGACATGCAAGCGACTGGACATTTGCAAAGTGTATGCAAAGCTTAAGAGGAGGCAGTCAACTAGACTGGAGACCAGACTTTGCTATCTGATGGGCAGATTGTACAAGTACAGACACATCTTTTTTCCTAATCCTTCCCCCAACTTAAAAGATCCAATAAGAGCAATACAAGTGGCACAACCCTGAAGCTAACCGTAAGTGACACAACTTACTTTGTCACTAGCATCACGCATGATGTTTGGGGATAAAGTCATGGCTTTCCTCCTCCTGTACTCAGGCACATCTATCAAGCTGATCTGCAAAATAAGTAAATAAATGTATTACACATGTAAAACCATAATATCAATCCAGCATATGTATTGTATCAAACAAAGGGAATAATCATAATGAAAGAAAGGGGCCATTTTCTTTTTTTTCCCTTTTTTCTTAAAGTAAGCCAGTCCTAAGCGGTTTAAATTATTTACACAGAACAATCAGTACATGAAGGAATAGGCATAATTGCTGGAAGCAGCTGTCTGAAAGGAAATCAAGCACACCTAAGTTCGCAGTTAGTCTGTCACCCATTTAAACATTTATAGTACAATATCAAAATCAAGTTATGGATCTGTCATACTAGGCTGCAGTGCTGCACTTTCATTGCATATGTCCAAACAGTACAGCTGCATCTCAAAACGTCGGGGTAACCGTGATTCTTACCGCACACTTTACACCTTTGACATTTGTGCTTAAAGTAATGTGGCAAAATTAACATGATGGTGAAATGCTTACTAAAAGGGTTAAATGAATTAGGGACCGAATGAAATGAGTTTGGGATTAGGAATGCACATTTCTTCTTGCATCAGGGGGTCAAAATAGTCAATAAGTAAAAACTCACCCCGCCCTGTCCACCTCTAGCGACGAGCACTTCATCGCCAGGATGAGCCAAATCAGCAAGAACAGTCCCCTTCTTGCGCTTCACAACAGTTCCTGCAATTCGATGCCAAGGCATTGATTATGGACCTACCCTCACACACTAGAATTCCAAAAATGCTCTGAATTCACAGCACCGAATCCACAAACCTACAGGCACGGGTATCCTGAGCGTCTCCCCGGCGAACCCGCTGTGCATCCTCGAGCTCAGCGTGCCACCGGCGGCGCCCACGTTCCCGCCCCTCTTGGCGCAGTACCGCGCCTTCTCGTGGAACCGCAGCAGCGTCTCCTCGGCCTCGTCGGCGTACACCACGACGTCGCCGCCGTGCCCGCCCGTGGGCAGCGCCACCGACCCGTCGTAGTTCCGCTTGTACGACACCTTCTTGCTCTTCTTCTCGCCCCTGTTGAACCTGCCGCGGGGCTTGGCGGCGTCGGTCGAGGGGGCAGGCGGCATGGCGAGCACGGCGCCGTGCCCGCCGTCGCCCGCGCGGACCGTGACCACAGCGTGGTCGAAGTACTTGTGCGCCTCCTTCGCCAGCGACGCCGGCGTAGGAGGAGCGGCGGCGCGCGTGGTCGGAGCGGCCTCCTTGACCCGTGCCGCCCGGCACGTGACCGCGAACGGCGTGCGCTTCCTCGCAAGGCCGGGGAGGGGAACGAGGCAAGAGCTATCCGAGATGGCGTGGTGATGCTGGGTGGCCGCGCGGAGAGGGTGGGAGGGGAGGCGGGGATGGAGAAGAAGCGCCATGGTGGTGTTGCCGGCTTGCCGCGGCGTGGCTGCAGTGGCACCTGCGCGGGGGAGGAGATAACTGATAAGCAAGTTGCGGCGCAGCATCCGCCGTTGGACTGCTACCAGGAACACATCGCGGC
Source organism: Setaria italica (assembly GCF_000263155.2). Lineage (NCBI taxonomy): Eukaryota > Viridiplantae > Streptophyta > Magnoliopsida > Poales > Poaceae > Setaria > Setaria italica. The sequence goes on from NC_028458.1 coordinate 3,027,304, forward strand.
CGTCGGTTGCGTACTCTTGAATTATTTCATCTTTGTTGGAGCAACTGCAGCAAACTGGCTGGATGTATGTACATGGTTGCTGCTGAAAAATCTGCTCCTGACTCATCGAGGCCACTGAACTTGTAATAATATCACAAATGCGGATTTTTGAGCATAAACGGTTACTACCTGGTCAAGTGCTGGGCTTACCAAGGAGGATGTAGCGTTAGGTCAAGCTGCCTGTGGCACACCGGAGTTAGAGATCCTTTAGTTTTCCCCATGTTAAGCCATTTATGTTTGAGTTTGTATTTTAAATTATTTCTATGTAATATCAATCCTTAAGGGGCGTTTGGATACCGGGGCTAAACTTTAGCCCTGTCACATCGAATTTCGGATGCTAATTAGGAGGACTAAACATGAGCTAATTACAAAACTAATAGCAGAACCCCTAGGCTAAATCGCGAGACGAATCTATTAAGCCTAATTAATCCATCATTAGCGAATGGTTACTATAGCACCATATTATCAAATCATGGACTAATTAGGTTTAATAGATTCGTCTCGCGATTTAGCCCAGTGGTTGTGCAATTAGTTTTGTAATTAGACTATGTTTAATACTCCTAATTAATGTCCAAACATCCGATGCGACATTAGCCCCTGTCTCCCAAACACCCCCTAAAACTCGCATGGCTACTTTTCAAAAAAACAGAGAGAGAATAATATCACAAGTGAACTTATAACTTAACTGTAAGTCATTAACCAGTGAAAAAGATCAACACTACTTACAGATTACCCAAGATCATGCACTTTGAATCATGGCAAATTGGCAACTGAAAGTTCTGTATCGAACACAATCTTTTCTTGACTATAGACCATGTAGATGTATAGTACGGACTTGAAGCTGTGGCGTGTTCCTTCAACAGCACAAATTAATAGTGACAACCACCAGTTCATCAAGCTACATAATTCATTCGGCTCCATAGATGAAATGATGAATATCATCAAGAACTAAACATACAAGAAGGTGCTAACATATAAAAATGCGCACTCTTCAACCCCGAACACAAGTCTTATCTACTCTAATCACAACTCTATGAGGCCTTTGATGCAGTAGGTGCCCACAAGGAACCAGCCAGTCATCACAGCGGCGAAAGCAGCAAGGCCAATCAGGAATGTCATGCCGCCGAGGAGGGTACCGACGGAGAGCACGACCGCGAACGGCAAGAAAGTCTTCACCGCAGACGCCGTGCTCACCCAGCGGCCTCGTAAGAACATCACAGCAGCTAGGCTGACCACATTCCATTTCTCGTGGCCGGAGTAAAACAGTCGGTTCAGATTGTTCACGACAAAGGAGTGACAGTTGCAGGTGAATAGGTTGTAGTTCCTGTTCTGAAACTCCTGCGTGCCTTTCTTCAACGCACCGTCCCATGTGGCACCTCCTTCAGGTTCAAGAAGCTTATAGCACTGCAGATTCCAAAAGATCAATATTCAGTAAGCACTAGCATGATTCAAGCATTCACCACTTCAAAATGTTACAAACAGTGGCAAGTCATTGACAGAAGCACAAACCGCAGGGCGCGGGGTATTACCTCATCACAATTTACTTGAATGTAGCGTGCAACAGCTCCGAATGCAAAGTTGTCAACTGATATAAAATTTGGACCAGCGAAGTCCAGAATCACACCATCTTCTCTGCAGATACCAATGTGACCGATAAATGGCACCAACCATGTGATGAAGGGTATTGGAGTCCAAACGATGCAACAAGGAAATCGGGCTCTTCTTGGGTCGATCTGACCAAGCTGGCTTCTCTGATCTTCCATCAGATCACTGTAAGTTCAAGCTTTTGATCAACAGGTGGAGAGAATTTGTGCAAAAGAATGATGAAGGGAAAACTGTTGAGCACTCCACAGAAACAAGTGAGCATGCATGTGGTCAGTTAACACAAAAAGAATGCACAGAGATGCATGATGGAAATTCACTAGTTAGAAGTATAGCGATACCTGAACACAAGTGAGCATGCATGTGGTCAGTTAACACAAAAAGAATGTATACAGGATTTGAAAGGTAATGAACAACTTAAATCCACTTGCAGAATGAGGCTCGCACATAAAGTGACTAGAACGATGCTCTACCTGTTCAGGAACAAGGTGTTTCCCCAACCCCAAAAGGAGCCATCCAACTGATCATTACAGATAGAATCGTCGCAACCAATGGAAAGAGAAAACGCGACGTTCTAGAAGGTGATGCAGACATCGTCTAACTCAGCAATTCAGCAAAAAATCACTATAAATCTAATCGATTGCAGGCTCAGCTTGACGAAATATTAAAAGGGGGCCGGCGACCGAGCAGGTGAGGCAGAGAAGGACCTTGGACCTCACCAGCAGTCGTCGGCCAATCGTCGCCGGCGCTGAGGATGTGTCGTTCGACAAAGGAGAAGACCGGATCTGTAACCCGTCCGCCGCAGCAACGGCAGCTAACTCGCCGCCCGCGGCAACTCACGGTCCCTCGTCGTCCCCACCTCTCGCCGGCAGCTCTCGGTGCCCTGAGCCGCGAGCTCGTCGTGAATGGGGGGATTGGAATGGAGAGGATTCAGGATCGGAACTGGAAGATAGAAAATTGGGCTGGGCCCTATTGTCTGTAGATGGGCCAAGTTTGATGCCTGGGCTCTGTCTGGGCCACTGACTGAATCACTTATGATGTTGTAACTGAATGGTGGCCATTGAAAAGTTTCCTTGGCGGCCGCGCGCGCCCCCGACCGACTCGGAGTCCAAACCGAGTCGCAGTCGCAGCCCCCGCCGTCGTCGGACTCGCCCGCCCGCCGACCACCGACATCACCTCTCCTCCCCTCCCCTCCCCCAGCTACAAATACCCACGCATTCCTCTTCCCGAGGTACTTCTTGCCAGCCTCGATCCGCCGCGCAAAAGAAACCAAGAACTCGCGCCGCGCTCCAGCAATCAACAAACAATCCGCCGCGACAAGAGAAACCAAGAAGTCGCGCCGCGCTCCAGCCATCAATCCGCCGCGAGGATAGAAGCCGAGAACTCGCGCCCGCGGTAGGCGACGTTCGATCCCTCGGCTCGACCAGCTCCGGCCTCGCCGCGCTCGTCCCGTCCCGTCGTCCGCGCGCCGTTCTTGGGAGGAGTTCTTGCCCGGGCGGGAGGAGATGGGGAGGAAGTCGGCGCCAATTGGCAGCCGGTACGGCCGCGTGTGCGAGGAGCTGCTGGAGATGGGCGCCCGGGTCGCCGTGCGGTCCTACGGGCACTGCCCCCAGACGGGGCGCATGTACTACAAGCCCCCCTCGACTCCGGCCACCGGCACCGCCGACGGCAGCCGGAACGGGGAGGAGTCCGCGTCCAGAGAGGCCGGAGCATCGGCGGCGGCCGCGAGGAGGCAGCAGCAGCAGGCGGCGGCCAAGGTGGAGTTTCACGCCTCGGAGTTCATCTTGTACGGCGGCGGGAAGGAAGAACCGAGACATTGCTCGAGATGAAGAGTGGGTTTTGGCGTCCGCATGATCCGATCAGTTCTTGTCTTTGATTCATTCTTTCCTTTGTTCTTTGATTCGGCGATACGAGAAGTTTTTCCGACTCCCTCGATTCTGTGCCGAGGGAGTTGAGAATTGAGGTTGAACTAATGTTCTTGATTGATTGAACTGAAACTAGTCAGAGAACGTAATCTATCATCTCGAGAATTTTGCTTGGCCTAGTTCCAGTGCTAATTTAATTTCAGAATCTATCGGGCTTGTGCTTGTGTGAAATTGTTCGCGTTATGATCACTGATAGTTGGGTCCTTGTTTGGTTTCTAGATGAAGCTTTCATGGTGACGATCTGTGGTAAATGTTGCCAATTCTTGGATGTTTTGATTATGTCTCAAGTTCTCAACAAGGCAACAATAACTGTCGACAAACGTCAGCGATATAGTACAGGACAAAAGTTTGGAAAAGTTTCTGACCAAGTTTAATTTATGCTCGACGGAACCATCGAATTGATTGAACTGAAACTGTTCTGACTTTTGAGAAGGCAAAATAGTCCATGAATTTTCCACAAAAAGAAGGATATGCCATCAGAAAACACTCTTGCAACCCTTGATATTTTCGCTGGCTGTGGAGGTTTATCTGAAGGATTGCAGCTAGCTGGTATGCATTTGTCATGCAGATTTTGATGTTAGTTCATCGGAACACCTTGAGTACCAGTTGTTTACTTTCTGATCATAAATTCTGTAGGAGCATCACAAACAAACTGGGCAATTGAGTATGAAGAGCCTGCTGGGGAAGCATTTGGTGAAAATCACCCAGAAGCAGCAGTATTTGCGGAGAACTGCAATGTGATTTTGAAGTATGCAAAATTCTTTCTTATGAATATGATTATTGATGCATATCGTATCTTTGACTCATTTCTGAGTATTGTCATGCAGGGCAGTAATGGATAAGTGTGGTGATGCTGATGATTGCATCTCTACTTCTGAGGCTGCCGAACGGGCATCAAAACTTTCTGATGAGAAGGCCAAGAACCTGCCTGTGCCTGGTGAAGTATACTTCATCAACTTTACTTTGTAGTTCAAATTTCAGCCGAAATTTTGCGAAATTCAGTGTTTTCGATGGGGCTGAATTTTCACAAAACGAAATCCTATCCCTAGGCGTGAGATAGCCGGCTAATTTGTTTTTTTCTTGGTTGATTGACATCCTAATGTTTAGTTTCTAGTATTAAATAAAAAATTGTAGGGCATTGATATAATATAGAGGCAGGGAGTAGCTGGTTTTTAAATCTAAATTAAATTAATATAGGTTACAATTGATCTGAAGCATTCGTGCCGGATAGTACTGCACTACGTGCTTTGTATGAAATGGTGGTTGAAAATTTGTGTTTGGAATTTGATCAGAAAGTTTAGAATTATAAATACAGAAGGAAGAGGAACATAAACCCTTATCTAGCCCTCACTTCTTTTCACACCTCTCCTTGGACCCGAGCCTAACTGAAGCATATAGGCTCCAAATTTGAGCTATTTTCAGCCTAACTGGAGAGAGAGCGACTGGAGGATTCCACGCTGTGCGAAGGAAGATGTCCTGTTCGTGCTAGTGCCCAGCACTGGGAGGAGTCGGAGGGCACACGCCGCCGACATTGTTCCCGTAGGTGCAGTTGGACGGCTGCGCTGAGGAGTCGGTGCCTGTGAACTCCACCGCAACGACGACATGATACAGCGCCGCGACGGAGCCGCCGCCCTGGGTCGCCACCGGCCGCGCCGCCGTGCCAACGACACCGCCGGAGGCGAGGACGGCAAGGACAAGAACCGCAGCGGCAAGCGCCGAAGACCTCGTCATCGACGATGGGTCCCCCAGCTACTGCTGTACCAATCGATCGGAAGCACCTTGGTAGCTTAAGCGCGCTGCCGCTGTCAGGGCGTTCATCTGAAGCTGTTTGTTGCAGCGTGTATGCAAGCGTTTAAATACACCCACGGGCATGGCTAGATGGAGAGACGTTTGGCGTTGGCATTTGACCTTGGAACGCTGGTGATCAGCTCGTCTTCCATGCGAGAAAAACTGGCGTTGGCTCTGGAATTGGAGCGCGCATTATTCGGCAGATTCAGACTTGCAGTCTGCATGCACCCGACAATTCAGTTTTTTCAGTCGAGGAAGCAACAAGGAGGCTAAATGCATTCTAATTCCTTTTTGACCTTTTTCGACGTGTCAACCTGAAAACTCTCTTTCTCTCTCTCATCGTTGTGCGCATGCTTGACTGTTGGACGAGAAGCTGGAAGCACTTTGGAAGGCAGGGAGCACTTGCTGCAGAGCTCGGCGAAACTGGCCACCGGAGCTCAGGGTCAGGGACGTGGCTGCAGCTCAGAGCTCGCCTTGGCGACTTGGCGCATGGGAAGGGAGAGGCGCACGGATCATGGGACGGGCCTAACACGCGAGCCCTTTCGCCTTTCGGCTCTGGCTCCAGGCCACCGTCGGCGCTGGAACACGCACGTGGACCGACGCACCCATGCGCACCCGGCCCGCACGGGCGCCGATGAAATGGGGCAGCGGTGAGGCCTGAGGATTACGGCAACCGTCGTCGGCGCCGGAACACGCGCCACGCACGCCGCACGGGCGCCCGCGCGGTGCGCGTGTGCTCTGGGCTCTGGCTGGCGGATGGGGTGTGCGTGTGCGCGACCGTGAGGAAATCGGGCGGCGGTGAAGGGAGGCCGGAGAGGGCGACATGTTTGGAGATTGTTTCCTACAAAATTCCTGCATTCTGAACGTGTCCTTGCATAAACTGTAAAGTGGCAGCATTCTTGCATCAAAACAGGTGTCGACTCGCTGGTGGTGGAGGATCGAGGAAAGGGAGGGGAATAGGGCTAGATCGATCGGTGTTGTTGATTTGAGGAGATCAGATATGCAGATGCATGCAACTTCCTTGTGGGAAGCATGGCTAGTGCTAGTGGCAGCCGAGGCGCGTGTTAGTGATGGATCATGGCACCCTCCGCACCAGTGGTGGGAGCGGGTCGTTGGGCTTCATCTTGCTGATGGAGATGGCGATCTGGAGCATCTTCTAGAACTCGGTGAGGCTCTGCACGATGATGAGGCGCACGTCGCCGTTGAGGTCCTTGCAGCTGACGGTGCAGGACGACACGTCGGTGAAGGAGCGCGACGCCAGCGTCTTGGCCACCTCGTGGTTCCCGGACCGCAGCGCCGCCGAGGCGCCGTAGAGCTTCTGCATGGCGCTGCTCATGGTGACGCTGCAGTTGCCGAGGCACTTGCGGAAGTCGGGCACGCCGGTGTTGAACCCCGGGAGCTTGCCCTCGAAGATGGACACCGCCACCGCGCCGGCCTCCGACGCCGCCTGCAGGGCCACCGCCACCAGCGCCTTCACCTCCACCTGACCCGGGGCGCCCGCGATGCTGGCGCCCTGCCCCGGCGCCGCCGACGCGATCGCGTTCTGGATGTCGAGGAGACGCTGCCCCAGCTCCCCCACGCAGAGCTCCGGGAAGGGACCCGTCATGCAGGTCGCCACGATCGGGCTCGCGCCGGGCGACACGCTCTCGGCGCCGGCGGCGTGGTGGAGGGCGGAGACGCAGAGGAACAGGACGAGCAGGGACGTGCCCGTGGACGCCGCACGATCTTCACCTCGCTCGAGCGATCTCTTCTTTTCCTGCCCGTGCTAGCAGAGACTTGTGCAGCAGCAGCACTCCACCGCACGCGCAGATATATGCGTCGACGGATCACTCAGGGAGTGGCTCGCGGTGTTCGCCGTCGACGGTGTGGTCGGGAGGCTTTTCCGACGATGGGGATGCATGGATGCGCACGCACGCGCATGGGAGGCCGCGCGAGAGCACAGGAATCGGGTCGCGCTCTGCAGCATTCCCGGGCGTTTCCTATTGTTTTCTTGGTTTGCATGCCATTGCGTGGTCTGAATGTCTCCTACCCCCTTGCCGTGTGCTACGCACCAACACACGGGAAGTCCCGACGTGCATCTGACTACGCGATCAGCGGCGGCGGGGAGAACTGGAGTTCGCTGACCGTTAACGAGAAGGCCACCTGGTACCTGGAGAAGACCAGGGAATAACAGCACATTCTCTCTATTTCTGCAGTGTCCTGCTCTGTTTTTTTTAAGGGTACAAGGACCTGCTACCTGAATCATACACGTACATGCGTGCACGTCTAAAGGAAGGGATTGGAGATTCAGTGTGCCGGAAACACGCAGTACTGAACAGCTGAGCATAAAACTTGGGTGTTGTAAGCTGTAACCCGTGAAAGAACACACAATGCAGGCGCAAAAGAAACGTTGCTTAGGTGAGTTACGTCGCGTTGATGGCGTGATGCTAAATGAAAGAGCTTGGTTGGCTCCAGCTAGTCCAGGTTGGCAATGACAAAAAAAAAAGTGAGATTAGTAACGCGATGCAAAAATCGTGTATGACTTCTGCAAAATGGATGGTATCATCGGAAGATGATAGCTGGCATCGAACTCTTTTTTTTTGTCTGAAAATGTACTTACCTGAAACATTTACTTATGGAACATTAGGAATACAATACCTTTGAAAGTCGTGCTTGGTTGATGCAAAAATGATATAATAAAAAATTGATAGCTGTCAGTAGTGATATATCATCGAAGATTGCGTGCGTATTTGATTACTTGTAACATATTTGAGGCCCCGTTTGGATGACTCTAGGCCCTATCACATCAAATGTTTAGGTAAAATATTAAACATAGTCTAATTACAAAACTAATTACACAGATGGAAGCTAATTCGTGAGATGAATCTACTAAACCTAATTAGTCCATGATTTGATAATATGGTGCTACAGTAATTATTCACTAATGATAAATTACTAAGGCTTAATAGATTCATCTCGCGAATTAGTGTAGGGGTTCTGCAATTAGTTTTATAATCAGCTCATATTTAGTACTTCTAATTAGCATGCGAATATCCGATGTGACAGGACTAAACTTTAACCCCTGGCATCCAAACACCCCCTGACTTGCTAAACGGAACATGGCATGATAGATGATTCTTTTTGATACTGGTATCGGTCTCTACTACTCCCTCCGTTTTTTAATATATGACGCCGTTGACTTTTTTTAATTTGTTTGACTATCCGTCTTTTTCTACAAATATTTTTACAAATAGATAAACCTACAAGTTAAATCTAAAGTATATTTGATAATAGATATAATGATACATATTTTATTTTAGTTAACTAACTCGTTATCTATTGGTAGTTAAAGTTGAAGTAAAAAAATTGACGGCGTTATATATTTAAAAACGGAGAAAGTATGTACGTCATGTGTTGTCTTATTGTCCTAGCTGCCGTTGACAACGACCCAGGCATGTTGCCTCCACCAGCAGTTGGGCACAGACGTTGCTCGGCAAAGCTAACAAAATTCCAGAAAATCTACAAATCAGCAACGACCCCGCTGCTGAAAGGATTGGGAGATGAAGTTGAATGGGATTAGCATTTAGTATATGTTTAATTAGTGTTTTTTCCTTCCGATGACAGGGAGATCAATTAGCACTTGAGCAACACTTCATTTGACTTCGAACCACTTGCTTGCAACCCTCTTCTTCTTCTTTTATTCCAGACAATGGACCCCAAGAAATACAATAATAACAAAAATTGAAACGTACACTCCGTACTGATGTTTACATGCACATTTATTTTGGGATGAAAGAAATTAAACACACACATCTCTCTTACCGATCCTGACATGGCTTACCAATCCTCACATGACATCACATCACAATAACCCCCGTCACCATACAAAATAAAACAAACACAGTCTTCGGACATGTAATAATTCACCATGCATGCAAACGACTCCACACAGTTGATGATCGATCAGCGGCCCATCCCCTGTTCCGCCGGCGCGTACATGGCTTTTCCGGCGCCGGCGCCGCGCTGGGCGTTGAGGTCCCATCCGAGTTTGGGGTCGAAGCCGCGGGCCTTGAGCTCGTTGTACTCCTGGCAGAGCGCGCAGGGCTCGCAGCAGAAGTGGACGCAGCAGTCGCAGCAGGGGTTCTCCGGGAGGCCGAACTGGGCGCTCATCTTGGAGCGGTACGTGCAGGAGTAGATCCAGTGGCACCCCGTGAGGGAGGCCAGCAGCGCGTACAGCGTCCCGCTCGCCCCGCACGACGTCGCGCCCCGGTCCACGATCTCGGCGACGCGCCCGAACGTGATGCACGGGCACCAGCACGTCAGGCAGCACAGCCCGCAGTCGTCGAAGCAGTCGCAGAGCCCCGAGGACCACTGGCTGGTGGCGTTGCCGGTCGCCGGCGCCGCCTCGCTGGACTTCGCCGGATACATCGTCTCGGTCGATCGCTGGGGTGTGGAGCGAGCTGGCGTTGCTTGTAACAGCTAGCTAGCACACCACGTACAGAGCTGCAGTCGTGTCTTCTTGCTCGGTGCCAAGTCGCGTTTGCGCTTGCCGTTGCTGGCCGGGGATGAAGGAGCGAGCTAGCCGTGGTGCTCTTATATAGGGGCCGGTGGCGAGCAAGTGGCGCATCGGTCTCATCCCGTTGCCATGCAATGCGCGTCGCGAGCCCCGCCGGTTCCGTGGGGTGAATGCATGCGCTCGGACTCTTGGCTCTTTGGGGGCCGCACAAAAATTTCCTCTCCATCTTCGCCTGCTTCTTGTCCAGTTGCGCGTATGCTCGTTCGTCGTTCGGCTACTCTTCTTCCCTCGTTTTTGCCCAGCTCAATGAGGGCCTATAGAGATATTTTTCTTTCCATTAAATTCCAGGTCCAGAGAAACCGTATTGTGTTACAGTATGTTTCTTTTTCCAAGCCCAGCGAGAAACTGTATTGTATTACAGTATTGTATTAGCAGCCTAGCGGCAGCAACTGCTGAGCACCGGTGCTCCAGTGGCTGTTAGTTTGCTGTAGCTGCTGCAGCAGCAGCTTGCCGAGCAGGCTAATATAAAGTCAGAAGCACCATGCATCCAATTGTACGAAATCCGTAGACTAATAGCAAATGTGACCACAACTCGAGCCCTACTACACCGACGGGAAGGAGACGGGCACGGCGCGAAACCGACCTCAACTCGCCGATCGGAGAAGCGAACGGAGATTCACGCGGATCGTGGGGCTCGTGGAGGGTAGAGATAAAGAACGCGTGGGCTCGTTGCACCTTCGTCCACACATGATATGCTTGTCTGAATTCTGAAGACAATCTGGTCTATGTCTGTCCATGCAAATTTGACCTGTTCATCTTCAGTCCTCGCTGCACAGTAACGATAACGCCTGACCGAATTTGTCTTCACAATGGGTTTCAAGTGACAGTATAAATCACCTCGACGCAGCTGTAATAAGCTCACCACTGTGAGCATTGTTGCTCTGACCAGATATATACCACCCTGCAGCAGCTCAATCTCTGTCGCGCCGTGTCAGGAACTAACAGGAACGACGATGGCAACGACGGCTAATCTGAATCCCACAACGCCGCTTCTTACATGCCTCCTGCAGCATTTCATCGCCGAGAGCAGCTTCTTCTGCAGGTGGCGATTCTCGGAGGCAGCCCCGTCGGAGACCAAGCCACGAGCCGGTGCGAGCTCGGTACCACGGCGAATGGCGTGAGCGCCTCTGGCCTGCGGTCAGATATCACTGATCAGATGGGTGGGGTTATGCACTTCCTCGCGGGGGCGGCGGAACGGCGGCGGAAGAGCTGGAGAGCAGGACCCCATCTGAACCAGGGGGCTATATGAAAATAATAGGGGGTATTTTGCAAAAACTTGGATTCGCGAGCAATAATCGCGATCCAAATTGGGGGTTAAATGAAAATAGTAGGGGTACTTTGCAAAACGTTGGATCGCGATTATTAATCACGAACGATCCAGGGGTTATTTGTAAGTTCCCGATCGGCGATTCCTGTCGTCCGCGGCTTCGCCGGAGCTCCGCCCCACGCCGGGCCTCCCTTCCCTTGGGGTCCCTCTTCTTCCTCCTGCGTGTATCGCATCGCAGTATCTTGCACGGAGCAAACGCTTTCCGAAGCTCCAGCAAGGGGCGGTGTGCGACTGCGCCTCTGGTTTGGTGTACGACGGCGCCGCACTCCGGCGGCCGTTCCTCGCTTCCAAATGTCACCGTCGAATCGCCGGCGGCGTGGTCCACCACCCCGTTCCGGTCGACGCGGTTGCTGTCCACCGCCTCCTGCAGTGTATCTGTGCAGTGAATTTTGAGGAATTAGCAGGGCCATCGCAAGTTCAGAAAAACTGAAGAAGGAAGAAGAGCAGCTGAAGAATGGAGAAGAGCAGCTTATTCACGAATCGATCACCTCCTTGGAAAAGTAATCAAGAAAGGGGATAACTGGATCTCAATATGGGTCAATCGTCACTTCACCATTCACGTCAGAACTCAATGGCACTTGTTAACCCTCGCCATAATGTCAGTCAGCAACCGGGCGCCTCCATGTCAGATCGATCATTCGAGCATCGCTAGCCATCATCAGGTCTCGTCGTCTCACCGGCTCTACCTCCACCGTCAGCGTCTGACGTCACTGTCACACCGGCACAGGTCAGAGTGACCTGAAAGAACATGCTTGCTGCAGCAGAGGGATGCAGACATCAAAAGCATCGGAGGACGAGATGGCCGGCGAGCGAAACGGGACCGAGCGTGGGCACCGAGTGGACCGGCGGAGCGCGCGAGCTCCTAGCTACCACCGCGCCGCCGCTGAACCAGGGGGAGGACGGCCGATCTGAACCAGGAGGGCTATATGAAAGCTGTAGGGGGTGTTTTGCAAATAATCGGATCGCGATTCAAAATAGGAGGTTAAATGAAAATATTATGGGGTATTTCGCAAATAATCGGATCGCGATCGATAATCGTGATCAAAACTAGAGTTTAAATGCAAATATTCGGGAGCTTTTTGCAAATAATTGGATCGCGATCCAATCTAGGAGGCTTTTCCTCCACAGCAGCTCGTCGGAGCGCCGCCTCACGCCGGGCGTCCCTTCCCTTAGGTGCCTCTTCTTCCTCCTTCCTGTGTCGCAGTCGCAGAAACCCCAACTTTACCGCAAAGGGTTCCCGGAGCCCTCTGACTTGTTCGTGCTGACGGAACGCCGCCTCTAACTTACACCGCGCGCGGGTCGCCGGAGCGGCACGTACGGCGCCGCCGCACTCCGGCCGTTCCTGCTTCTAAATGCATTCGTGAAATCTCCGGCGGCATGGTCCACCACGTTATGGTAGACCGTAGACGCAGTTTGCAGTTGCTGGCAAAGTGCAGAGAATTTCAGGCAGGGAGCTTCAGGACCGTCACAAATTCAGAGCAAGAAACTGAAGAAAAAAATTGGCCCTGCAGCCATACATGTGTGTTATGTGATCAGCAAGACGAAACCGCTCTGCACCTGGTTGTAAATTGCTGTTATGCAAAGGAGGTGTGGTACAGGATGTCAACATGGGTTGGCGTTGCAGCTATCTCCAACAACACAAATGTGTCGGACATTAAATGGTGGGAGACTAACATGCAGGCCTTCAACACAAAGCAAAAGAGATCGCACGCTGCTATTTTGATGTACACCGCTTGGCATTTGTGGAAAGAGAGGAATCGTAGAATTTTCCAAAACCAGGCGATGAGACCTGATCAACTCCTGGGACTAATCCAGAGCGACGTTCTGCTAAGAAGAATGGCAACAGGCTTCCCCCTGCTGAAGGAAGAGCTCCTGTTCTCGCAGTAGTAGTAGTTCTCCTTTCCTTTTCATGTTTTCGTTCAGTGGTGTGTTTTCAACAACACATAATGTAATCAGCCGCTAATCACCATGTAACGAAACTGCTTCCTTCTTCTTAAATGAATGGCAGTGCTCCTGCCAAATTGTTCGAAAAAAAAACTGAAGAAAAGGAAGGGGGGCAGCTGACTGCCCTGTAATCTGGAGTTGTTGTGCTCAAAAGAAGATCTTTGCAGAATTCTAATGTTACATTATCATAAGATGCCTCCAAATGATGCTACTGCCTTTAGGAAAGTTCTCGCTGAGAATGATCTTGTTAACCAAAAGCGGTGGTCATGGTGTCATGCTGTGACTTGTTCAGGAGGGGCTCCTGAAATGAAATCGGTTTTCTTTTTTTACCTCCTGGCTTAAGTCGGAAGTTATTTAATTTTAAGAATTATGCTGATGATTTCTTTGGAAGGTTGGATTTTTCCAGGTGTTTGACACATGCAAAATGCTTAACGGTAATCATATCATCCAAACCACCTATTGCCCCTGAAAATGTACTTGTATCACATTCTTAGCTAACTGAGTTTTTGTCTGATCTTTTGCTGCAGGGGAATGAAAAGCAAGCAGATGCTGCTTTGTACACTATTGCAAATAACCAACTTTAGAACTTGTGTTACCAATTACTTGTTAAATACAAACCTACCCAAAGAGTTGGCAGCTCTGCCGGGATTGGTTGTAGTGCCCCTGGTACTAGCAGCTCGAGAGGTTCATCTGTCCCTGGTGCTAGCAGCTCGAGACATTCATCCGTCCCTGGTGCTAGCAGCTCGAGAGGTTCATCTGCCCCTGGTGCTAGCAGCTCGAGAGGTTCATCTGCCCCTGGTACTAGCAGCGGTGCCACTTCTTATATTGACATCAGTAGTATTCCAAAAAATAATTACACGGAAATTTACAAAATCTTTGGCTTCCCCTCAAAGCCACTGAACTGAGTACTTGGTGAGGTTCTCATGTTGATTTCATATCGAAATACTTTAGATTTGCCATTCTTTCAAGTACTGAATCTATGTTGCTTTCTTATAAAATTTCATTTCTCTTGCCTTTTGCATTTTATGCTTTCTGCAGCTTGCCAGATGCTACATATAATGTTTAATTAGCCTTGTCTAAGTTCTATTGCTTTTGTCACTATGGATTCTTTGCCACTGCAGTAATGGATACACTTGAATTAGGTTGTACTGTGTCATAGACAAATAGCCAAGGGCTACTAAGTCTTCTCATTGCTGCTGAACCATTTCCAAGGAACTGTTGTCATTTATGGTGTATTCCTTCTGCTAATTGAAAAGCACAGCAAACTACCAATGCTCACCTCTGTATATTTGCACTTTTCTTTATTAAGTTATCAATGTGAGCAATTCTCCACATCCATTCAATTTTGAAGTTTATGGTATATTGAGCATCATGCATGATGCAGTGTTGTATGTCCATAGCAAAATGTATGTATCTAGAAAAATCAAAATGACATTTAGTGTATTTACTTGCTATTATAGTACATAGCATCCTTTATGTTACGAGGTAATTCTTTATTGGTTGTGCAACCTGATATAGTGATGTGTCAACCTGGTCTATTATAATACTGCCATATAGAATTTACATGCTAGTTTATTTGTTTGCCATTGTCAGTTGTTTTGTACATACATTGATGTTGACATATGGTAGCTCAATTTATTTGTCTTTTCTTTTCCATTTCCTAAATCCTCTGATGGTGACTACACAGATTTAAATCCCCTTGGAGGTTGCATCTTCTAAGATCAAGGCTGTTGGAAAGGCGAGGTGCTCAGGAACTTATCCAAGTGGCTTGGTGTTACACAGTTATCTTCTGCCAATCACTTGTTTTTGGGATTTCCAGACATGCTTTCTCCTTTTGTATTTGGCTCTGGTAGTTATTTGTTCTTGTTTGGGCATACGGTTATGGTTTCAACTTCTTATTACATACTTTCATGGTTTCATGGTTTCAACTATGGTTTCTACTTTCTTGTTTTAAAGAATCATACAGTATGTTGGCACGGTTAGCTTTATACTGAGGACGGAATTTGCTGAAGCATAGAGAATTTGGATCTTGCGTTCTGTTATTACTACATTAGGGAGGGAGGTGAGGGAGGAGTTTGGGAACGTGACACTCATGGAAGCGTTGAAGAGGGCGCCGTCAAGCCTGGCTAAGGTTGGTTTAGCTCGGTGGTTCGACTACGTGAACAAACGATCCAAAAGCGGGATAAGAGGCCAAGATTGTGTATTAGATCGTTGAAAAGCGTCGTAACCCTCTTATTTAACTATTTGCCACTAATTATTCCTCGTAACCCACCCTACCGATGTGATAGAATCGGTGGGAAATGAGTCGGGAAATGAGGCCGAACATAGGATATGATTTCCATCTTGCCTCATTTTTCTATCCCAATCCTTATTTTCCACTATCCAAACATCACCTAAGTTAAGGGTGTGTTTGGTTGAGCTGTTGCTTTTGAAAAAGTAGCTGTGGGGGGTTGTAGCTTTCAGAAAATCAGCTGTGGAATGTGGGTTGTGTCTTTTGGAAAATCTCATTTGGTTCAACAGCCGTGGCTTTTAAAATAACTAATCTCACTTACAAACGGCCCCCCACGTATCATGCACACATTGGATCTTCTTCTTCCTCTCACCACCATGAGATGCGCCCGCCCGCGCACGAGTTTGGCCGTGCTTTAGCATGATTTCTGAGTCTGTGGTGTATTATAATTAGCATCCATCCAAACTAGCACATCGGCACCGTGAAGTGCCAAATTTTGGCGTGGCAAGCATCGGCTTCAGGGTTGTGCCCCAAACATCATGCGTGATGCTAGTGACAAAGTAAGTTGTGTCACTCACGGTTAGCTTCAGGGTTGTGCCACTTGTATTGCTCTTATTGGATCTTTTAAGTTGGGGGAAAGATTAGGAAAAAAGATGTGTCTGTACTTGTACAATCTGCCCATCAGATAGCAAAGTCTAGTTCCAGTCTAGTTGACTGCCTCCTCTTAAGCTTTGCATAGACTTTGCAAATGTCCAGTCGCTTGCATGTCTGTGATGTCATATTTGCCGATGCACAAAATGATATAAACTTCCACAAACTGCACTTTACTGGTTGATGACTGATCATGGGAAGAAGATGTTAAAGTTGCTGGTAATTTTAACAATCAGGAATCAACTATAGATTCTTTACTGAACACGGAACTGTTGGCATTCATTTTTGTTAACATGGCAGATTTTGATAGCTTAAACTTTTAAAAGACATCATCAAGTTGATTATACCTATTATTGACAATTTCCATCATATCTTTTGTGATTTTATCACCTCCTTGCCTGCAGGTATTAACTCATGGTCAGCCTGGTGAGGAAGTAAGCTTGGAGTTGATCTTAAGGGTAGTTGCTGATGTTGGCCTTGTGGTATGACGTTTCACTAATCCATGCATCCCGAGTTTTAAGGATCAGGAAATGTTTTTATCATTTAGTTAAAAATTTATATATCATATACCAGAGTCTGCCCTGTTTCCATTTTAAGATGTGATTATCCAAATTGTGAGGCTTGTTTCAAATCTATTTCTTTAGCATGTCTCCATGTTGTTATAAGTTACCTTCATTGCATCTTCAGGGACTTCCAAATGCTGGAAAGTCAACACTTCTATCAGCTATTACACTCGCAAGACCAGACATTGCTGATTATCCATTCACTACATTAATGCCAAATCTTGGCCGTCTTGGTGGAGATCCTGCTTTAGGAGCCTTACAGTTTTCCTCAGAAGCAACATTGGCAGACTTGCCAGGTCTAATTGAGGGCGCTCATCTTGGAAAGGTAATGCTTTTTATTTATATGTTTTTTGTTGGTTCCTAATTACAGTTTTTTGGCAGTTTCATGCCGCTTCCCCTCGCTATAACCTTGGGACTCATCATCCAGTTTAATTAAATTTCAGGGTATTGGCCGCAATTTCTTAAGACATTTAAGGAGAACTAGAGTAATCGTCCATGTTGTCGATGCTGGTGCAGATGATCCTGTCAATGATTATAAGATTGTCAGAGAAGTAATTTCTAATTGCTTTCAACCATTCCCATTTGCTGTTTAGCATTCACGTCTCACTGTCTCAGCATTACAATGTTCACTATTTATCTGATGATCTGTAGTTATAGCTTTGAATCTGTTAGACTAGCATTGAAAAATATTTGTATATGTTGTCAGGAGCAGAATCATATTGCTTGTTTGTATATGGTAAGCTTAAGGGGGGGAAAGGAGTTCAAGGGAATACGATGAGTGTAACTAATGTGCTCTCAGTATCTGGCTGTTCGAATAAAGAAAGAGCAGACCAGTTCAGATTATGAGGATACTAGGCTTCTAGACAGTTAGTAGAAATATTGGTTCTTAGAATGAAACTTGCTTTTTTAAAGGATTGAAAATTTCAATTGGGTATATCAAGTTTGTTTGTGGAAGTGAAAATTGAATCATTTGTCTATAGTTTGTTCACAAGTCAAGGTGCAGTGTTGAACAGTGATCTGACATGTATCTTTTTGCAGGAATTAAGGATGTATAACCCCCAATACCTGGAGCGACCTTATGTTGTGGTCCTGAACAAGATTGATCTTCCTAAGGTACACTTCACTTTCAACTCCTTAATTTGAGTCAAACTATTGTCTTCCTAATTCCGCGGATGCGATTTTCTGTTTGAAGTAATCTCCTGAAAATCTGACTTCATATTGACACGGTCGGTGTTTTAACTACTGGCGATGCTTTTTACCCCCTCCTTGTAGGCCCATGATAGGCTATCATCACTGGCTTTAGAAATATCTTCAATTGGTTGTGAAGAAAGGCAGGACATAAGTGGCAGCAGATAATCTAAATGGACACGTAAGCAAACATCAGGTCTCATCGGAGGCTACAGTTGAAGGTGGTGAAAAGCAACTCGGGGACTATCCAAGACCTCAAGCTGTTGTCGCTGCTAGCGTATTGTATGTCTCTTGACCTTACAAAACTAGATGCATGCTTATATTGCTTTCAATTTTAAGCAGTTCATATTCCTGACGAAAAGTGTATAAATTTGCTGTTCGATTCCTCTGGGCTGCCTAATCTCTTAAACCTGGAATCAATATCGTTCAAGTTTGATGTCTGCTTATTTTCATGTCCTGTTTTAATGTCACTTCATTCTGTTTAATTGTAGGGGCACTATAGAAGATATTTTCTAGTTCAACAGAAGTTCTATAACATGCATATAAACGTTGAAAGTTTCGTAGTTGTTTACTACAAAAGAAAAGAGAATTACTCCATCAGAAGCACAATATCACGGATTTTGGTAAATCCAAAGTTTGTCCTTGTTTCTTCTATCGGTCCAATGTGTGCTGCGACACCTATAACATCTATGAAACATAAATATGAATTATTATTAGATGGCTGTCGAATGAGTGGAAGTGTAAAAATTGAAAAGCCAGTAATGGTTTACCTGATAGGTACATGTCCACATTTATTCTTGCTGAAAGCATATCCGTGCTCATAAAATTGAAACTATACTTTGGAATGTCTTCAGTATCTTTGACCGTTTTTAGTGTAGTTGTGGGCAAGAAGTTGACTATTCTGTCATTTACCACTGGCCGATACTTCTGGACTGCTGGTGTGATTCTGACATTTGCAATTGTGTACACATTGCCTTCTTCAATCAATGGTTTGAACTTATCCATATAGGCCTTATTGATAACACCGTGCATCATGGTTCCCTAATTTTGCATCATCAATAATAATTTGTAAACAAAAAAATATACCAAAAATTGCAATCAAAGTGAACATCTATCATACCTCTTGATCAATAAGGATCATGTCAAGACTTAATTGTTCGCCACTACTGAGTAAGGTTGCATTCCACAATCTGGTTACCCTTGCCTTGATGTTCCACAATTCCTTTCCCGGTCTAATTTCAGATAAAGTTTTGCTCACCATTGCAACTTGTTGAACTGCATAAGCAAAAGATGGTGATGGATTCAATTAGACTATTTTTCTATATAAAAGACATTATCTACAAACATGGAATTCAGTTGCCTGCTGTACTACTACAACTGGATCTATGTATTG
This sequence comes from Setaria italica, assembly GCF_000263155.2. Lineage (NCBI taxonomy): Eukaryota > Viridiplantae > Streptophyta > Magnoliopsida > Poales > Poaceae > Setaria > Setaria italica. The sequence goes on from NC_028458.1 coordinate 3,046,509, forward strand.
TTGGTTATTACCGAGTGCCAGATACTAACAGCTTAATTTGCGGGTTGGTGGCAAACTGCAATCTCTGGAATGTCGTTGTAAATATCTGCATGTGTTCGACAGTAGCAACTCAAGATTGTTATTATTCCATAAAAAACATAAATGATTGTCGTGATTGGCCATACTTAAATGTATTATTTTAATTTCGATACAAAGATGCGATAGGAATAACAGTTTGAGAACAATGGTGAGAAGCAAGTCATCTATACCACGTATGCAGGAGGCCATACAATAACAAATTATTTAATAGTACTAATATATTCCATGAAAAGTTAATCTAATTATAGAAGGGGAACCAAACAATCTGCAAGCTTGTATGCGACCGTGCGCAATGTTACTCCTCAATGAAAACAAACTCATATCTGCCTTTGAGAACAACTGTGAGAAGCAAGTCATCTATACCACGCGTGCAACAGGCCAGACAATAAACAAATGATTTAATAGTAGTAATATATGCTATGAAAAATTAATCTAATTGTAGAAGGGAAATCAAACAATCTGCAAGCTTGCATGCGACCGCGCGCACGATGAAAACAAACCCATCTCGCCTATAACTCTATTCTCATTATATTGATTATTTTCCTCTCCTATGACCACGGAGAAAGACATACAGAGAGACAAAGAGATTACAGTACTGGTAGATTGGTTAGGGCATTCATCTATGGAGATTATTCTATAGTAGGATGATTTAGAGAGATATTGGTACCTTTGGTTGATGGTCGTCTTCCTATGAGAAAAGACAAAAGACAAACTGAAACCCGTTGGAGCTCAGCGTTCTCGCAAGCTTGGTGCCTGTTGGATGGATCGGGAGAGAGAATCGCCTCTGAGCGCCGGACTCTGAATTTCCTGTATATATAATGGCCATGCAAACTAAGCTCCGGACTCTGAATCACCATTAAGGTCTAAAAATATTCTAACATTCACGTGGACATTTTAATCATGTGCGGCTAAGAGATAGATTCATTGATGTACGTAAAAGATATATTCTTGCTAACAGATAGATTCATTGATGTATATCTCACGTTCACCTCATATTTCACGTCCGACAATTAAGTCAAATTACATGGAGATAAAGATTAGGGGGTTGCTTTAGTTTATTTTATATAATGGCATAGGTGGGTAATTTATATATAGATTTAGGGGGTTACTTTAGGTTGTTTTCATAATGGCATTGGTGGGTAATTTTTTTGAAAACATAATAGATCCAATGGCTATGGTGATTTAAATCTATATATCGATGGTCGGATGTTTTGCTTTTTTGTGAGAATTTCTAGGATTTCTCTTTTTTTTTTAAAGTGTCCACCTAGGAATCCTAGGTGGCTTCACCTGGAGGCTTCAAAAGGAGCCTCCAATTAGTAATAGTAGGATAGGATTGCCTTGGTTCAACAGGAGGCATATCGGGATCGATGAGATGCTGAAGGAGATAAGGGCAGCCCTGAGAAAATGCTTTGATCACAAGTTACCAGAACAGTGAGCAGGAAATCAGTGTAACGTAGGCTTAGTAATAGTTTAAATACCATTAGTCCAGTAGCAGAAAGGGAATGAACTGGATGCCCCTTGTCACATGTTGAAGAATTTCCAACGGATTCTAAACATGTCGACAATGGGACGATGCAACATATGTAAATAGGTTGGTTTGAGTTGAGAACACGAGATAGTTATGTCGACCCATCATTGTACCATCTCCAATCTGAACAGATGCATGTTGAGCACGTGTGGTGATCAGTTCTGTCTTCGATCATGTGTAAAAGAGATGCAGTTTGATGGAGCCGTCGCTCATAAAAAGAATTCATTCCACGCATCAACATCCAATCTGTCCTGATACTTTTTTTTTAATAGAATGTCCTGATCGCGTCGCGTGCTTCTTTCTCTGACGACGCGCGCAGCCTGTGTTGTGCAGTGCAGCGCGCACGTCTCACCTACGGCGGCGATAAGCCCTGTCAGCAATTAACTACGAGGTGGCGCGGCCTTCTCTTCCGGTTCCGGCTGATTTAACCCCGGCACACACTCAGGAAGGCAGCATTGCGGACGCAGTCTCGCCGCGCACACCCAGTGCCGCTACTCCTCGGTTCCTCGGCCGGGCGGCGGGTGCCGCTTCCGCGGGGTCGAGAGCGCCTTGGGAGCTTCACCGTGACACCGTCTCCTCCGGCCACGGTCTCCAGCCTCCAGCGAGCTCCGCTGGCGACGATGCACACGCCTATCCGCATGAAACGAGCCCTTTCCGCCGGCGAAGCCGTGCGCACGCTTGTGCCGAGACGCGACGCCGGCATGGGCGCATGGCGCGGTCGGTTTCACCTTGCGCGGGGAAGACAGCGACGCGACGTGCCAGCCAGGCTGACCCGTTTTTTTTCTTTTTTTTTCTGAATACGGTTTCTTTGTATTAAAAAGATAAAAACCTTAACGAAAGTTACAGCGCGAGCTTTTCGCCGGGCGCACGCACACGGCTTGAGAGTTCGTCGTCAGTTCCATAAAGCATAACAACCAAAAGGGAAAAAACCAACAACTGTGCGACGGGCTCCTCCGCTGGCACCGGCCACCCTAGGGTGGTGAGGTGCTTCGCTCCTGCTGCATACAAGAGCATGGCTTCCTGATGGAGGCGCCATTCTGAATACCCTGCTATTTCGCTCCTTCCAGATCATCCAGGACACTAGCATAAAGCTTGAGTCAAATCTTTTCCTCTGCCGTGCAATGAAGCCTCTTCTGTTCTGTAACCACCATTCAATGAATGTTGCGTCCTGTGCTGGCGCCTGGTTTTGAGTTCTCAAGAGTGAACTGACGCCATGCCATATTTGCTGTGTGAATGAACAGCAGGCAAACAAATGATCTACGTTCTCTGTTTCCTGGTCACACAAGGCCCAAGCGGCATTGTCTTGCAGCCCTCGGCGCTGTCGTCTCGCTGTCTTCCAGAGACGGTCTCTGCAAGCCAGCCACATGAAAAAACGCACCTTCATTGGCGCCCATGCTTTCCATATCAATCTGCCCACTGGGAAGGTTCCCGATCCCACGAAGAAGGCTTTATATGCAGATCGGGCAGAATAAACACCTGAGGGCTCCCATCTCCAGGTGATGATGTCTTCAACGCCGGGTGTTAACTGAACACGCTGCGGTTGGTGCCACAAGAGCACATACTGATGAAGAGCTTGCACTGTTAACGATCCGACAACGTCAGAGATCCACTGTTTATTGTGCAGCGCTTCAGCCACTAGGCGTCTGTTTCTTGTTCTCCGCCTGACAGTGTTGCAAAGATTTGGTGCAATGGTGCATGGAGAGGAGTTGTTGTTCCATCTATCAGTCCAAAACAAGGCTAGATTGCCGTCTCCAAGCTGCACTTGAATGGAGGCCTGAAACATCTTTTGAGCACATTGTCATTCACAAACTGAACTGGCAGTGACTTCCACGGCCTATTGCTGTCTGTTCTCTCTAGCTATAGCCATCTTAACCTCAAAGCATAAGAAGCTATCCTGAGGTCTGATTTCCATTTTTTTCCTTGAAGTACTAATCATTCATCTGCTGATAATTTTCGTAATATGTTTTGTTCAAGAGTGATAGGTTAGCATTACTAAGAAATTTATTTAGCAACGATCACTGGCTATTTCCAGTGAACAAAAGCGTGGTGGCGCCATCTCCGACGTTGCTTGATGTCCCACAGTCCCAGGGTTGTGGGCGTGGTCGGTGTTGGTCGTGACGTCGGAAACGTGCGCGAAGTGCCGGAGCGGCTGGTAGTGTGGAAGCGAGACGTCTTCTTCTCATACGCTCGGGCTAAGTTGCAGGCATGTTCTAGGTCCCATGGACCCTGCAATTCCACGTCCACGCGGATGTCGTCGACGAGGCCAGATGTGAACATCTACTGCTCCTGGCGGTCCGTCAGCGGGCCGGCGTGACTAAGGAGGGTGAGGAACTTGCTTTGGTACTCCGCCACCGATCCGGTCAGGCGTAGATGCTGGAGTTCTCCTTAGGGATTGCTCCATATTGGCAGCCCAAAGAGGTCCAAGAGACCCTGCACCGACGTGATGAGTTTGTCGACGCTGGAGAAGACCAGGGAATAACAGCACATTCTCTCTATTTCTGCAGTGTCCTGCTCTGTTTTTTTTAAGGGTACAAGGACCTGCTACCTGAATCATACACGTACATGCGTGCACGTCTAAAGGAAGGGATTGGAGATTCAGTGTGCCGGAAACACGCAGTACTGAACAGCTGAGCATAAAACTTGGGTGTTGTAAGCTGTAACCCGTGAAAGAACACACAATGCAGGCGCAAAAGAAACGTTGCTTAGGTGAGTTACGTCGCGTTGATGGCGTGATGCTAAATGAAAGAGCTTGGTTGGCTCCAGCTAGTCCAGGTTGGCAATGACAAAAAAAAAAGTGAGATTAGTAACGCGATGCAAAAATCGTGTATGACTTCTGCAAAATGGATGGTATCATCGGAAGATGATAGCTGGCATCGAACTCTTTTTTTTTGTCTGAAAATGTACTTACCTGAAACATTTACTTATGGAACATTAGGAATACAATACCTTTGAAAGTCGTGCTTGGTTGATGCAAAAATGATATAATAAAAAATTGATAGCTGTCAGTAGTGATATATCATCGAAGATTGCGTGCGTATTTGATTACTTGTAACATATTTGAGGCCCCGTTTGGATGACTCTAGGCCCTATCACATCAAATGTTTAGGTAAAATATTAAACATAGTCTAATTACAAAACTAATTACACAGATGGAAGCTAATTCGTGAGATGAATCTACTAAACCTAATTAGTCCATGATTTGATAATATGGTGCTACAGTAATTATTCACTAATGATAAATTACTAAGGCTTAATAGATTCATCTCGCGAATTAGTGTAGGGGTTCTGCAATTAGTTTTATAATCAGCTCATATTTAGTACTTCTAATTAGCATGCGAATATCCGATGTGACAGGACTAAACTTTAACCCCTGGCATCCAAACACCCCCTGACTTGCTAAACGGAACATGGCATGATAGATGATTCTTTTTGATACTGGTATCGGTCTCTACTACTCCCTCCGTTTTTTAATATATGACGCCGTTGACTTTTTTTAATTTGTTTGACTATCCGTCTTTTTCTACAAATATTTTTACAAATAGATAAACCTACAAGTTAAATCTAAAGTATATTTGATAATAGATATAATGATACATATTTTATTTTAGTTAACTAACTCGTTATCTATTGGTAGTTAAAGTTGAAGTAAAAAAATTGACGGCGTTATATATTTAAAAACGGAGAAAGTATGTACGTCATGTGTTGTCTTATTGTCCTAGCTGCCGTTGACAACGACCCAGGCATGTTGCCTCCACCAGCAGTTGGGCACAGACGTTGCTCGGCAAAGCTAACAAAATTCCAGAAAATCTACAAATCAGCAACGACCCCGCTGCTGAAAGGATTGGGAGATGAAGTTGAATGGGATTAGCATTTAGTATATGTTTAATTAGTGTTTTTTCCTTCCGATGACAGGGAGATCAATTAGCACTTGAGCAACACTTCATTTGACTTCGAACCACTTGCTTGCAACCCTCTTCTTCTTCTTTTATTCCAGACAATGGACCCCAAGAAATACAATAATAACAAAAATTGAAACGTACACTCCGTACTGATGTTTACATGCACATTTATTTTGGGATGAAAGAAATTAAACACACACATCTCTCTTACCGATCCTGACATGGCTTACCAATCCTCACATGACATCACATCACAATAACCCCCGTCACCATACAAAATAAAACAAACACAGTCTTCGGACATGTAATAATTCACCATGCATGCAAACGACTCCACACAGTTGATGATCGATCAGCGGCCCATCCCCTGTTCCGCCGGCGCGTACATGGCTTTTCCGGCGCCGGCGCCGCGCTGGGCGTTGAGGTCCCATCCGAGTTTGGGGTCGAAGCCGCGGGCCTTGAGCTCGTTGTACTCCTGGCAGAGCGCGCAGGGCTCGCAGCAGAAGTGGACGCAGCAGTCGCAGCAGGGGTTCTCCGGGAGGCCGAACTGGGCGCTCATCTTGGAGCGGTACGTGCAGGAGTAGATCCAGTGGCACCCCGTGAGGGAGGCCAGCAGCGCGTACAGCGTCCCGCTCGCCCCGCACGACGTCGCGCCCCGGTCCACGATCTCGGCGACGCGCCCGAACGTGATGCACGGGCACCAGCACGTCAGGCAGCACAGCCCGCAGTCGTCGAAGCAGTCGCAGAGCCCCGAGGACCACTGGCTGGTGGCGTTGCCGGTCGCCGGCGCCGCCTCGCTGGACTTCGCCGGATACATCGTCTCGGTCGATCGCTGGGGTGTGGAGCGAGCTGGCGTTGCTTGTAACAGCTAGCTAGCACACCACGTACAGAGCTGCAGTCGTGTCTTCTTGCTCGGTGCCAAGTCGCGTTTGCGCTTGCCGTTGCTGGCCGGGGATGAAGGAGCGAGCTAGCCGTGGTGCTCTTATATAGGGGCCGGTGGCGAGCAAGTGGCGCATCGGTCTCATCCCGTTGCCATGCAATGCGCGTCGCGAGCCCCGCCGGTTCCGTGGGGTGAATGCATGCGCTCGGACTCTTGGCTCTTTGGGGGCCGCACAAAAATTTCCTCTCCATCTTCGCCTGCTTCTTGTCCAGTTGCGCGTATGCTCGTTCGTCGTTCGGCTACTCTTCTTCCCTCGTTTTTGCCCAGCTCAATGAGGGCCTATAGAGATATTTTTCTTTCCATTAAATTCCAGGTCCAGAGAAACCGTATTGTGTTACAGTATGTTTCTTTTTCCAAGCCCAGCGAGAAACTGTATTGTATTACAGTATTGTATTAGCAGCCTAGCGGCAGCAACTGCTGAGCACCGGTGCTCCAGTGGCTGTTAGTTTGCTGTAGCTGCTGCAGCAGCAGCTTGCCGAGCAGGCTAATATAAAGTCAGAAGCACCATGCATCCAATTGTACGAAATCCGTAGACTAATAGCAAATGTGACCACAACTCGAGCCCTACTACACCGACGGGAAGGAGACGGGCACGGCGCGAAACCGACCTCAACTCGCCGATCGGAGAAGCGAACGGAGATTCACGCGGATCGTGGGGCTCGTGGAGGGTAGAGATAAAGAACGCGTGGGCTCGTTGCACCTTCGTCCACACATGATATGCTTGTCTGAATTCTGAAGACAATCTGGTCTATGTCTGTCCATGCAAATTTGACCTGTTCATCTTCAGTCCTCGCTGCACAGTAACGATAACGCCTGACCGAATTTGTCTTCACAATGGGTTTCAAGTGACAGTATAAATCACCTCGACGCAGCTGTAATAAGCTCACCACTGTGAGCATTGTTGCTCTGACCAGATATATACCACCCTGCAGCAGCTCAATCTCTGTCGCGCCGTGTCAGGAACTAACAGGAACGACGATGGCAACGACGGCTAATCTGAATCCCACAACGCCGCTTCTTACATGCCTCCTGCAGCATTTCATCGCCGAGAGCAGCTTCTTCTGCAGGTGGCGATTCTCGGAGGCAGCCCCGTCGGAGACCAAGCCACGAGCCGGTGCGAGCTCGGTACCACGGCGAATGGCGTGAGCGCCTCTGGCCTGCGGTCAGATATCACTGATCAGATGGGTGGGGTTATGCACTTCCTCGCGGGGGCGGCGGAACGGCGGCGGAAGAGCTGGAGAGCAGGACCCCATCTGAACCAGGGGGCTATATGAAAATAATAGGGGGTATTTTGCAAAAACTTGGATTCGCGAGCAATAATCGCGATCCAAATTGGGGGTTAAATGAAAATAGTAGGGGTACTTTGCAAAACGTTGGATCGCGATTATTAATCACGAACGATCCAGGGGTTATTTGTAAGTTCCCGATCGGCGATTCCTGTCGTCCGCGGCTTCGCCGGAGCTCCGCCCCACGCCGGGCCTCCCTTCCCTTGGGGTCCCTCTTCTTCCTCCTGCGTGTATCGCATCGCAGTATCTTGCACGGAGCAAACGCTTTCCGAAGCTCCAGCAAGGGGCGGTGTGCGACTGCGCCTCTGGTTTGGTGTACGACGGCGCCGCACTCCGGCGGCCGTTCCTCGCTTCCAAATGTCACCGTCGAATCGCCGGCGGCGTGGTCCACCACCCCGTTCCGGTCGACGCGGTTGCTGTCCACCGCCTCCTGCAGTGTATCTGTGCAGTGAATTTTGAGGAATTAGCAGGGCCATCGCAAGTTCAGAAAAACTGAAGAAGGAAGAAGAGCAGCTGAAGAATGGAGAAGAGCAGCTTATTCACGAATCGATCACCTCCTTGGAAAAGTAATCAAGAAAGGGGATAACTGGATCTCAATATGGGTCAATCGTCACTTCACCATTCACGTCAGAACTCAATGGCACTTGTTAACCCTCGCCATAATGTCAGTCAGCAACCGGGCGCCTCCATGTCAGATCGATCATTCGAGCATCGCTAGCCATCATCAGGTCTCGTCGTCTCACCGGCTCTACCTCCACCGTCAGCGTCTGACGTCACTGTCACACCGGCACAGGTCAGAGTGACCTGAAAGAACATGCTTGCTGCAGCAGAGGGATGCAGACATCAAAAGCATCGGAGGACGAGATGGCCGGCGAGCGAAACGGGACCGAGCGTGGGCACCGAGTGGACCGGCGGAGCGCGCGAGCTCCTAGCTACCACCGCGCCGCCGCTGAACCAGGGGGAGGACGGCCGATCTGAACCAGGAGGGCTATATGAAAGCTGTAGGGGGTGTTTTGCAAATAATCGGATCGCGATTCAAAATAGGAGGTTAAATGAAAATATTATGGGGTATTTCGCAAATAATCGGATCGCGATCGATAATCGTGATCAAAACTAGAGTTTAAATGCAAATATTCGGGAGCTTTTTGCAAATAATTGGATCGCGATCCAATCTAGGAGGCTTTTCCTCCACAGCAGCTCGTCGGAGCGCCGCCTCACGCCGGGCGTCCCTTCCCTTAGGTGCCTCTTCTTCCTCCTTCCTGTGTCGCAGTCGCAGAAACCCCAACTTTACCGCAAAGGGTTCCCGGAGCCCTCTGACTTGTTCGTGCTGACGGAACGCCGCCTCTAACTTACACCGCGCGCGGGTCGCCGGAGCGGCACGTACGGCGCCGCCGCACTCCGGCCGTTCCTGCTTCTAAATGCATTCGTGAAATCTCCGGCGGCATGGTCCACCACGTTATGGTAGACCGTAGACGCAGTTTGCAGTTGCTGGCAAAGTGCAGAGAATTTCAGGCAGGGAGCTTCAGGACCGTCACAAATTCAGAGCAAGAAACTGAAGAAAAAAATTGGCCCTGCAGCCATACATGTGTGTTATGTGATCAGCAAGACGAAACCGCTCTGCACCTGGTTGTAAATTGCTGTTATGCAAAGGAGGTGTGGTACAGGATGTCAACATGGGTTGGCGTTGCAGCTATCTCCAACAACACAAATGTGTCGGACATTAAATGGTGGGAGACTAACATGCAGGCCTTCAACACAAAGCAAAAGAGATCGCACGCTGCTATTTTGATGTACACCGCTTGGCATTTGTGGAAAGAGAGGAATCGTAGAATTTTCCAAAACCAGGCGATGAGACCTGATCAACTCCTGGGACTAATCCAGAGCGACGTTCTGCTAAGAAGAATGGCAACAGGCTTCCCCCTGCTGAAGGAAGAGCTCCTGTTCTCGCAGTAGTAGTAGTTCTCCTTTCCTTTTCATGTTTTCGTTCAGTGGTGTGTTTTCAACAACACATAATGTAATCAGCCGCTAATCACCATGTAACGAAACTGCTTCCTTCTTCTTAAATGAATGGCAGTGCTCCTGCCAAATTGTTCGAAAAAAAAACTGAAGAAAAGGAAGGGGGGCAGCTGACTGCCCTGTAATCTGGAGTTGTTGTGCTCAAAAGAAGATCTTGCAGAATCTAATGTACATCG
>NC_028458.1:3056531-3062332 GCF_000263155.2 Setaria italica
AAGCGGTGGTCATGGTGTCATGCTGTGACTTGTTCAGGAGGGGCTCCTGAAATGAAATCGGTTTTCTTTTTTTACCTCCTGGCTTAAGTCGGAAGTTATTTAATTTTAAGAATTATGCTGATGATTTCTTTGGAAGGTTGGATTTTTCCAGGTGTTTGACACATGCAAAATGCTTAACGGTAATCATATCATCCAAACCACCTATTGCCCCTGAAAATGTACTTGTATCACATTCTTAGCTAACTGAGTTTTTGTCTGATCTTTTGCTGCAGGGGAATGAAAAGCAAGCAGATGCTGCTTTGTACACTATTGCAAATAACCAACTTTAGAACTTGTGTTACCAATTACTTGTTAAATACAAACCTACCCAAAGAGTTGGCAGCTCTGCCGGGATTGGTTGTAGTGCCCCTGGTACTAGCAGCTCGAGAGGTTCATCTGTCCCTGGTGCTAGCAGCTCGAGACATTCATCCGTCCCTGGTGCTAGCAGCTCGAGAGGTTCATCTGCCCCTGGTGCTAGCAGCTCGAGAGGTTCATCTGCCCCTGGTACTAGCAGCGGTGCCACTTCTTATATTGACATCAGTAGTATTCCAAAAAATAATTACACGGAAATTTACAAAATCTTTGGCTTCCCCTCAAAGCCACTGAACTGAGTACTTGGTGAGGTTCTCATGTTGATTTCATATCGAAATACTTTAGATTTGCCATTCTTTCAAGTACTGAATCTATGTTGCTTTCTTATAAAATTTCATTTCTCTTGCCTTTTGCATTTTATGCTTTCTGCAGCTTGCCAGATGCTACATATAATGTTTAATTAGCCTTGTCTAAGTTCTATTGCTTTTGTCACTATGGATTCTTTGCCACTGCAGTAATGGATACACTTGAATTAGGTTGTACTGTGTCATAGACAAATAGCCAAGGGCTACTAAGTCTTCTCATTGCTGCTGAACCATTTCCAAGGAACTGTTGTCATTTATGGTGTATTCCTTCTGCTAATTGAAAAGCACAGCAAACTACCAATGCTCACCTCTGTATATTTGCACTTTTCTTTATTAAGTTATCAATGTGAGCAATTCGCCACATCCATTCAATTTTGAAGTTTATGGTATATTGAGCATCATGCATGATGCAGTGTTGTATGTCCATAGCAAAATGTATGTATCTAGAAAAATCAAAATGACATTTAGTGTATTTACTTGCTATTATAGTACATAGCATCCTTTATGTTACGAGGTAATTCTTTATTGGTTGTGCAACCTGATATAGTGATGTGTCAACCTGGTCTATTATAATACTGCCATATAGAATTTACATGCTAGTTTATTTGTTTGCCATTGTCAGTTGTTTTGTACATACATTGATGTTGACATATGGTAGCTCAATTTATTTGTCTTTTCTTTTCCATTTCCTAAATCCTCTGATGGTGACTACACAGATTTAAATCCCCTTGGAGGTTGCATCTTCTAAGATCAAGGCTGTTGGAAAGGCGAGGTGCTCAGGAACTTATCCAAGTGGCTTGGTGTTACACAGTTATCTTCTGCCAATCACTTGTTTTTGGGATTTCCAGACATGCTTTCTCCTTTTGTATTTGGCTCTGGTAGTTATTTGTTCTTGTTTGGGCATACGGTTATGGTTTCAACTTCTTATTACATACTTTCATGGTTTCATGGTTTCAACTATGGTTTCTACTTTCTTGTTTTAAAGAATCATACAGTATGTTGGCACGGTTAGCTTTATACTGAGGACGGAATTTGCTGAAGCATAGAGAATTTGGATCTTGCGTTCTGTTATTACTACATTAGGGAGGGAGGTGAGGGAGGAGTTTGGGAACGTGACACTCATGGAAGCGTTGAAGAGGGCGCCGTCAAGCCTGGCTAAGGTTGGTTTAGCTCGGTGGTTCGACTACGTGAACAAACGATCCAAAAGCGGGATAAGAGGCCAAGATTGTGTATTAGATCGTTGAAAAGCGTCGTAACCCTCTTATTTAACTATTTGCCACTAATTATTCCTCATAACCCACCCTACCGATGTGATAGAATCGGTGGGAAATGAGTAGGAAAATGAGCACCTCATTTCCCTTCCCCGGTAACCGAACATAGGATATGATTTCCATGCTGCCTCATTTTCCTATCCCAATCCTTATTTTCCACTATCCAAATATCGCCTAGGTTAAGGGTGTGTTTGGTTGAGCTGTTGCTTTTGAAAAAGTAGCTGTGGGGGGTTGTAGCTTTCAGAAAATCAGCTATGGAATGTGGGTTGTGTCTTTTGAAAAATCTCATTTGGTTCAACAGCTGTGGCTTTTAAAATAACTAATCTCACTTACAAAAGGCCCCCCCACATATCATGCACACATTGGATCTTCTTCTTCCTCTCACCACCATGAGATGCGCCCGCCCGCGCACGAGTTTGGCCGTGCTTTAGCATGATTTCTGAGTCTGTGGTGTATTATAATTAGCATCCATCCAAACTAGCACATCGGCACCATGAACTGCCAAATTTTGGCCTGGCAAGCATCGGCTTGCATCCAAACGTGTTGTTGGTAACTGTGCAAAATGAGTTTTATGGGGATGAAACTCACATCTCCTCTTTTCTCATAATTACCTTACCACGTCAGGAAAAATTCTGATGTGGTATAGGATTTAATGTTCATGAAACTTCTATGAACACCTCCATTAAGACTAGCCTAACAATATAAATTGCTGTAAAGAAAGCACAAACCATCTTCACACATGCACGCGACCAACTAAAACAAAACCTAAAGGCAGCAAAAGCCAAGTCAGGTCCTCAGTTTAGCCTACTAAATGCTTGCGCAGCGTCTGAACATGGTATGATGAGGCCTTGCAGCAGCAGCCCGCGGCGGCGTCGCCGGTCTTCCTCTCCCAACGCGAAGGCGCGGCTCGTTGATGCTGGCGAGGTGGTTGATAAGGCGTTCAAGCGCGCGCAGTGGGATGAGGACGGCGTCGGCGAGGCGCTCGAGCAGGAGAGGGGTCGAGTGGATAGCCGCGGCCTTAGCGGCAGGCACGGGCGCCGGCCAGCACACTCGGTCTAGGTCTTCAGCGGGAGCCGCCAGCCGCCGTGCCCGCTCGGAGGCGTCGGTGACGAGTTCGTGGAGGCGCGCCACCTCTTCCCGCCGAAGATGCACGAACCGCACGGGCCTGAGGGCGCCGCCGCAACGACGCCGCCGCCACCAGACGGCGCTCTCGGGGCGTGGGAGCCGGCCGGGTTCCGCGGCCTCGTCCGGGTCGTCCTCCATGATGCGCAGTGTGGAGGACAACATGTTCTCGGACGAGAACATGTGGGCGCAGAGGTCGCACGCCAGCTTCAGCTGCCGCTCGGCGTCGTCGGGGTCCGCCGCCTCCGCCTCCCACTCGTGCTCTTGCTCGCGACGCGACCAGCGCCACTCGAGCAAGGAGGCCAGCTTGTCGGCGCGCACCGGCACACTGGCATACTGTCGATCGCCTGATCCCGCCATGGATTGCTGCGGCCTTTTGAGAAGATCGCAAGACAGGCCCCAGTCCTACATGACGTTATACGCCTTGGGGCCCACACTTGATTTTTTTTTGAACAGTAACTGCGGGATTTCTTTTTTCTCTGTCTTTTTTTTCCGCGGGTTTTGGGAGCATGGAGAAGAGGACAAATTTGGCTCAGATGGAGTAGGCCAACACAGCTACCAGGAGATGAGTTCATGCTCAAGGCCTCGGAGATGAGTTGGGTTCCAACGCCGGTGTGGCGTTCCTCCTCATCAAAGGAGGCTGGCCTCACACGCACTTGAAAGGGTCTTCGATGGCTACTTGCTGAAGGCCAATGCAGGTGGGTGTGGAAGAATGCTCTGGCACAATTCAGTGAGGATGCCTAGAGTGTCAGTATCTCGCGGCATTGTGCTGTTGCACCACAAACCAACCAGTATTGCAATTCCATCCATCTCCGATGTTGTGGCGTTTTTTTCTGGAATGTTGGGATGATTTAGTCGAGATTGTTCGTATTAGACGATGTTTCAATAGGTATTTTTGGATGTTGCGTGAAGTGATTTGAGAGATGACTTTTGATGTCTCGTGATTTGCTTACGAGATTTTAAAGTAGTTGAACTGATGTTGCATGAGGCATACCTTTCGATGTTGCATACCCTTTTCATATGTTGCGATGCGCATGGCGGTAGACAAAGTTAAAGTGAAGTACGATTTGTGGAGCGAAGGGAGTGTAAAAGATTTGCAAATATAAATCTATATATGTAACTATATAATAAAGTAAGCATACATATATAAGAAGTTTAACTTTTTCCTATTTTAATACGCCCTAAAAATGAATGGATAGAGCATCCTCCAATTTTCTGCCTGTCGTTTTACAATGTCAGTGACTTCTGTAGACAGTTTGTTATTGTTGCCTGGTTGAGACACACCAAAACATCCAAGAATTCCTCATCGCATATGCAACCATTAGCAGATCGTCACCCTGACAGCTTTCATCAAGAAATTAAATAAGGAGCTAATTAAAATGACCGTTCCGCTTAAATTCACCACAAGCACGATTCTGAAATTTAATAGCACCCGTACTAGGTGATTAAGCAAAATTCTAAAGATGAATTTCATCCATAACACCAGCAACGATTAGCACCCGCATGCAGTTTCACGCACGCTGGATTAGATTCTAAATTCAATAGCACTGGAACTAGGCGAAGCAATGCAAAATTCCCGATCGAGATGAAAATCATGAATTATGTTCTCAGAACTCAGAAGTCAGAACAGTTTCAGTTCAATCAATTCGATGGCTCCGTCGAGCATAACTTAAACCTGGTCGGAAACTTTTCCAAAGTTTTGTCCTCGCTTTAAGTTATTGTTGCCTTGTTGAGAACTTGAGACATAATAAAAACATCCAAGAATTGGCAACATTTTACCACAGATCGTCACCATGAAAGCTTCATCCAGAAACCAAACAAGGACCCAACTATCAGTGATCTCATGGCACTAACAATTTCACACAAGCACAAAGCCCTACATATTCTGAAATTAAAATAGCACTGGAACTAGGACAATCAAAATTCTCGAGATCATAGATTACGTTCTCTGACTAATTTCAGTTCAATCAAATCAAGAACTAACTTCAACCTCAATTCTCAACTCCCTCGGCGCAGAATCGAGGGAGCCGGAAAAACTTCTCGTATCACCGAATCAAAGAACAAAAGAAAGAAAATAAAAGACAAGAACGGCTCGGATCATACGGATGACAAAACCCACTGAAGGACCGAAAGGACGACCAGAGGAGGGTGAATGGGAGCCTTTAAAATTTCTTAACGAAAACAAGGCCTATGTCCCAAACGCAACCCTAAAGCACATCGCGCGTCGTATCGTCAAGATGACGCAAGCCAACTTGTGACTAGCTCACCCTAGGAACGATAAGAGACGCTCAAGCATAGCGGAAGCATACGCAAAGTGTGACTCCCAAAAGCTTTCACAAGAGATGACAAACCAAGCTACTACTAAATCACTTACTTAACTAACCATGTAAGGATAATTAATTCTAGATTAAATAAGATAAGTGATTAGCAAAGAGTTAGCACTAGATAGTGTCTGGAATACGAAAGTCAAGTTCACTAGCATGCAAAGGCTAAGTAGCATGTAAACATGTCACGATTGTTTAGATGAAGAAAGCAATAGAAGCATTACTGTAGCATGATCAATGAAAAACAAGGTGAGATTAGGTGAGCGCCTAGGCTCGACTAGGTGCTAGGCGGAAGGGTCCCGTCTCGCCTAGGGGGTTAGGCACACATTAGGCGCTGGCCGCGCCTCCACGTGCATCACCCCCCCCCC